>NW_022170510.1:6312773-6467619 GCF_008802855.1 Photinus pyralis
GTACTAAATGGTCTTAATTTTTAAAAAGGAAATGTTAGTCCATCTAAACTAATTCTTTTGTGCAGTATGTAGATAACATTAAAAAACTCCCCTCGTACTTGACCAGCGATTATAAACTGTAATGCCACTAGAAACAAATCCACAAAATAGGGCACAATACAATTTATGAAATCTATCCGGCAGGCTATATTTAAAGCTGTAGTCGGTTTTAACACACTTTTGAAAGTTCTTAAACATGCAATCAGATTCCCAATGGGCATTCCAAATTACATTCTAAACAATTACGTCTATGTTTTAGATCCGATTTTCGCACGATTATTTAAACATTAAGAAGTACAAGTTAAATTCCCAATTAATCAAACACTTGCACTTGTACTATTCATGATAACCTAATTATTACTAACATTAAACCAATTGTTGATAAGAAGCCGACCTGCTACCTTTGAGAAATGAAAGCGAAAATAGGTGTTTTGCATATTACACAGTTTAAGATGTGTTGTTAACACTGACTATTGAACTGTCTGGACGAAATAGAACCAAATGTTGATAATTGGGAACAAAATAGCAAAGAAAATGAGGAGCTCACATTTTACATTCTTTATTCAGTGGTAGAACAAGTTTCTTTGAGATCACAACCCTTCCAATTTCAAATAAACTGTAATGCAGATCAGTCAACAGTGACGGATCATTCGCAGATGGTCACCGCAAATGTTCATGCAAAGAAATTGTGTCCTTAAAAATTTGGATGTTCAAAATTCCAGGTGGTGCATTCACTACGGAAAATTTAAAAATCTGACACAACGACGTGCACCTTGTTCTAGAAGCGTGTATTTTGTGTACAAATTCTTCGCTGGATATAAATGGGAAATGTAAAGCTTCATGTGAACGCACAAACAGTGGCAATCTACAATTGCATGCATTTTCTCAAGGATGATGCCTTCGAACAAAAGACCTTTTTTAAAAGAAATGATTGTATAAACCACCAACTATAGCAAACATGCATTCTTTTGTATAACGTGACTTGAAAGCACACCATCTCTGTTTGTTATTGCCATTCGTATTGTCACGATTTATCGTATGTTACGTATTTCATGGGCGCAACCGTAATTTTCAATATATTTCAAATGTCGATAGGAGGGCGCAGCATTCTATTTATGTTAATTTCGTTCATTAATCCGCTTATGTAACTTTATTAACACCGGTATCAGACTCTGTTGCGATATTTCTAGCGATTCATTCAATACACTGAATTGCCATGGAAGCATGAGTTATGTTGCCAAAGGTTTTCTACATAATGCTCCATTTATGGAAAAATACCAATTGCCATTATTGAGACAGATATCCATAATGTCTGCAAAAGTGAAAAATGAGAGAACTTTACACCTCTTCTAATTGTTTGTCGTCACGAATGAAAGACAATATGTTAAATCGTAGTAACGGAAACCATTTCAATCGGCATATCATTCCCAGGGAGCCAAGGCATATGAATCTAATACTAGAGTGTTCTAGTGGGAGAGAATCCAGGCAGTTGTAATTCATACAATCGCATATACTTCATCCCCTAAACCTTAGCATTGACGACATGTGGAAAAAACTTCAAAGTTGCATTTCCACACATCAAGGTTCATTATACTCCCTATGGACGAATGACTATCAAAACACGTTATCATTACATTTGGTGTTAAATCTACAGAAAAATGGATGTCCCTAACTATTATATATTATAATCTCTTAATGTTTTTTTGCTCGGACGCACCCTTTTGGAAAAAAGATCTATATCTATCTTTATATTTCAAAAAGGTTGTGTTAGATTCAGATAAAAAATTTAGAGACGTTTAAAATAAAATTTATAAATTCAGGAAGACGAACTAAATTTATCTAAAAAACTAAAAAATATGATGAGCTAACTTCACAGTTAGAATTTGACTACAATGTATGGATAGAAATGCCCATGCTAAACTTCACGACAGTTAAGTTTGTAGGTCGTTCTTCCAATGCAAAATCTCAAAACTGCATGAGACGAGCGACTTGTTCGTTAGTGTCATATTTCATGGAAATGCACTAAACCTATCAAGCAACATTAAGCAAGGAAAGACTAACAATATCCGTGTGAATGTGACAAAAAATGCCGTATAAATGAGGCACAAACAAGCTCATTTAACCATATATTTACATAAAAATAATTAGATACCGTGTCGGTTGAATACACATTAATCAATAATTATTCAATGGGAAGACAAGATAAATAACTTTAGAAATCACCCGACAATCGTCACATCGTTAGACACTTAACTCTTAATGCGCTCCATTAGTAAGATTTTAATAAACAATAACAATGTTATACATAAATTCAACTCATTGCATTAATTTAATCACAAATGTTTATGGTCACCGCTACCAAGAAAATCAGAATATTATGCGACTATTACCCGAAAAAGGTAGGTAATTAGCTACGGATTTACAACGGTTGCAAGGTGCAGACCAATTTAGTATTCTTCGCATAAGGTAAAGCGCACGACAGTATTTATGTTCAGGGAAAAGTTTTGCCAGGTTGTGGCGTCATTGGATTATAACGTTAATCTCACTTCGACGCTATAATCAATGGCTTGGCGTTTATTCACTAAAATGCAATAGTGTAAGAGAAAAACAAAGTTGTCGACGGTCCATTCTATTTGAAGACGTGGAAAAATCCCAAAGAAATGCAGACACATTGAACAAAGTCACAGTCGTTTGCTCGACAGTTAGTCTTCCAATGGTAGGACGAATCTCAGAAGGACCTTTCCAATTGTAGATGGGTTGAATTCGAAAGCATTGCTACAATTTAGTTACCAACGAAGAATAAACCAGTGGAAACGCGTACACTTCAAACAATAAACACTAGGTTGCAAAAGTGATTGCACGATACTTACACGTATAACGGGTTTTTTTTCGGGAGCTTTAGTTTTAAAGTTCTGGGAAGTTAAATAGGTAGGTTTTGAAAATTTGTACTTAGGACGTTACTCTGAAGGCCGATCGGATGTAAAATATTTTTCAAAATGGCCAGCACTTCCGTGGAAACCACCGGAAGATAGATTAGTAACTTCGTTATTTTAAACTAGCGCAACGCCCTATTTTTATTGCATTTTTTGGAATCCTATGTGAAATTTCAGTCTTTGATACCGCACTAGTCGATAGCTGCCATTTATGGTTTTTAAGTTATTTTGCACTTTAGAAGAAAAAATGCAGATATCGACATATGGGTATCAAAGAACTGAAATTTATCAACAAGGAACCAAAAAATGCAATAAAAAAAATAGGGTTGCCATTTAAATAACGAAGTTACTATCTACTGCCGGTGTTTCCGGAAGTAGATGAGTTAACTGTCGTTAGTTGAAATCGGCAACCCTATTTTTTATTTGCATTTTGGATTCTATGTGAAATTTTCAGTTCTGTTGACCCATATGTCGATATTGCCATTTTTTTCTTTAAAGTCAAAATAACTTCAAAAACCATAATGGCAGATATCGACATATGGGTATCAAAAGGACTGAAAATTTTCACATAGAATCCAAAAATTGCAATTAAAAAAAGGGGTTGCCATTTAAAAAAACGAATTTACTATCTACTTCCGGTGTGTCCGGAGAGTGCGGGCCATTTTGGAAAATATCTTTACATCGATTCGGCCTTCAGAGTAACTCCTAGTACAAAATTTTTCAAAATGGCCCGCACTTCCGGAAAAACCGGAAGTAGATAGAACTTCGTTATTTTTAATGAGCACCCTAATTTTTATTGCATTTTGATTCTATGTGAAATTTCAGGTTCTTTTGATCCCATATGTCGATATCTGCCATTTTATGGTTTTTTAGTGTTATTTTGACTTTAAGAAAAAATGCGCGGATCAGATAGGTACCTTGATAATTGATTACTTGAAAACGGTTGTAGTCATGGCAACCATATTTTTATCAGTGAATAGAGAATGAATAGGGGCTTTCCTTTTAGGCACTTTAAAACAAAGTTAGTTGCATTACAACCGCCCCATGGAGATCAAAATTTAAGAAACTTCTATTAAACTCGTTATTTTTAAATGGAATGGACCATGTTCTTAATATTGCATGAGATAGAGAATCGAATTGGCATATTTTGGACATACATGTTTCCTATAGCTATCTTTAATAGTTCCTGGACTTATTCCCATTTTATTGAATTGACACTATTTTTTTCGGATTTTCTTTTTTAGTTAGTCGGCCATGATTCTATAACAATTGAATTTTTTAAACAAATCTAGTGACACTAATCCATCACCACTGTATAGGTTAACATAAGTTTTTCAAAAAATCGGAAAATGACTCGCAGTGGTTTCACTTATTTTGGATTAATTGTTATTTATGGTTGAAATGGGAGGATCGCGGCGCGTTGCTTTCCGTACATTCACTCAAAAATGGAACGAAAATTGTATGAATTTTGGAAAATTTTGTACCCCTAATGGCACACAAAACCGTTTTGAAGCACAATGATACAAAGCTCTACAAAAGAGAATATTTAAGGAAATGAATTGAATGCAAATGCAGATTAACCATATTAAATTCCAAGCAAAATATAAAAACTTCGTTGAACATTTTTGGTATGGAATTGTTTGCTAGACAGATATACTTACCTCTCTTTAATTTCCAGACTTGTTTAAGAAATTCAGTTGAAACGACTCTGTTTAGATTTTCAAAAAATTTTACCGTCCTATATCCTAATAAATGAGTTATTATTAATGAAATTATTTAGACTTTAGAACTAGAATCAATGGTATTAAAGAATCCATTCCTTGATTTGTTTAAAATTCAGCATTGTTTAAAAATCATGGGCCTACTACTAAAAAGAAAATGCGAAAAAAGAATGGATCAATTCCGAGATCAATTCAATAGGAATGGGCAATAATCAGGAAACTGTTAAAAGCTATAGGAACATGTATAGTCCAAAATATGCCAATTCGATTCAGAATCTTTCATGCATATTTAAGAACAATTGGTCATTCCATTAAAAAACGAGAGTTTATTAGACTATTGAAGTATTCTTACAATTGGAATCTCCATAGGTGCGGTTGTATGCATATTAACTTTGTTTTAAGTGCACTAAAGAAAGCCCTAGTTCATTCTCTATTCATGATAAAAAATAGGTTGCCATGAGTACAACCGTTTTAAGTAATCAATTATCAAGTACCATCTGCATCCGCCATTTTTTTCTGTAAAGTCAAAATAACTTAAAAACCTTAAATGGGCAGATTAATATGGGTATCAAAGAACTGAAACTTTCACATAAGAATCAAAACATGCAATAAAAAATAGGGTTGATTAAAATACGAAGTTTTACTACTACTTCCGGTGTCTTCCGGAAGTGCGGCATTTTTGAAAAATCATTTTACACTCGATTCGGCCTTCAGGAGTAACTCCTTAAGTACAAATTTTTCAAACAAACCTACCTATTTTACTTCCCAGAAACTTTATAACTAAAGCTCCCAAAAAACACGCCGTGTACATAGTTAAAAAACTGTGTTTGTTCGGGGTTAATCCGGATAACTGTGTACACATAATAGATTTAATGAAACTGATTAAAGACAAAACACGGCCATTTTTTTGGTTATTTCAAACACACATTTTAGTGGATGAGCTTAGACGACTTAGATGATGGTCATTTTTGAATGATCTTGATGAGAAATGCGATTTTACTCGATAATTGCATGACATATTTATTCGAGGAGATAGTTTGTAGTTATACCACCAGTTTGTAGGATAATGTAATTAGGATAATAGGAATAGTCAATAAGTGACGTATAAAGTCAAAATTTTTGTAGTGCCTACTTTTGGAGGAGTTGTCAAAGCCCAACCCCCTCCCATGAGTGCGCAACCTGATATTTTTCAAATCTGATGTAATTATTTGTATTGTTTTGTTGCTTTAGAATAGATTTTGTTTTAGTTTTTTTTTTAATTCATCAGAGCCTACTTTGATTAAAATATAAAAAACCGTTGATATAACTGGTATCATTATTTTCAATCTTTATATGCTATGATAGCTTCGTGAAAAAGAAATTTAAAAAATCTATCAACTAATCTAAAATCCAATATGGCGCCCCTATTTAACTTTTTTTAAATCAATTCTAAATGAAAGCCGTATCAAAGACAGTACTTTTATATAAATTTTTTATGCCTATTTATACTTTTCGAGATATAAGGACATTAAAACAAATGACCAATTTTCGGTTTTTTTGAATTTACGTCGAACCCGGAGGTCAACCAATTCGACAATTTGATTTCTAAATAAGCATCTAAACTGCCAAAAACATTGCCCATTTATACCAATCTCTTCTTTAATAATAAGGAAGTGGGCCTTACCCATGCAATCCACCCGGATCTGACACACTGTAGTATTTATACGCGAATTTCCATGATATATGGACGCAAATATTCAAATTATGCCAATCGCGGATTTATCCTGTCTGTACGTCTTTAATACGAGCAGCCGGGATGTCATCTGGCGGAGTTATATAAGATTAAAATATCTCGATTCCCTTGGATGGCAATTTTAAATATCTGGTTATAGATCTATGGATATGCTGAAACTAGCTGTGGACCAGCACATAAATAGTATATTGAAAGACAAGTGTTACAATGCGACTTATTGTAATACGACTATCTTGTGGCACGAGTGGCGACGCGAAGCGTAGCCACGAGTGTCCGCAAGATAGGAGTATTACAATAAAGCATTGTAACACGCATTTTTCATACTATTTTTTCTATTTCGGTGCTTTAATTTAATTAAAAAAATCATTATCAGAAACTATAGGGAACATTAGAACTAACATGTTTTATGTTGGGAAACACTTTTTGTGCCGTTAAGTTTTAGGTTGGCAGCGTAGTAAGACTGCATTTTGATGTTCAAACATGGAAGTACCCAACGAAGTACCTACTTGTACTAACTAGTAACTGCCAACTTAAGAGATGAGTTACCAAAAAAAAACGACTATAATCACTGTCTTTGTACAACTGTTTTCGGCCGAAAACAGTTGTACAAAATCATCATTGTGACACCGAAATAGAAAAAATACATTTAAAAAAGTGCGATTAGAATCTGTTCAGAATTAATAAAATCGTCTCCGTGTCATGCAATTCTGACAGAAGCACAAGAACCCCCTTTAAATCTATGAAAAAGGTACCTGGCAAAAATACAAATAGTGAAATATCGATCATTCAATACATAGTTTGGAGAATAAAACATCAAATATAAGTATAGAAAGCTTAACTAACACCTAATGGATAAGAAAGAACTCCCCTCCTCTTGGGGAGGCATTCGTGGATACCCATCATTTTAAAGACATTCCGTCTAGCTCGATATATCCTATGTATAGCTGTCAATATGACAAAATTTTGCTGAAGCCATACGTCATATTTCCTAACTATACAGATCTACCGGTTTTCAACAATATAATCCATGATTCCGAATACATTACAGGAAAAAACAGTCATTTAATACAATGGGTCTAAGACGGAGTGCGGGACAGGCATAGCATTTTAGCGCATTTTCCAAAAGGAAAATGAACGCTATTGTACGTACTTTTTCCCCCTGTCCGTCTGTACCACTACTAGTCCTCCAGTTTAAGCTTTTTCGGTGTGGTTTCTCTCTTATACGGTGTAGCACAGCATCAGAACGACAAAAGATTTTTTGGATTAGTCACTTCTTTTCCGAGTTATTACTGATTCTGTGCGGGGAAAATGAGCTTTCGTCGGTCGCGAGTCACCACGTATTTAACTTATTTTTCCCTTATAACCGATACGGTTGAAGGTGTCGATTCGTATTTTACGGAACATCAGCGTCACCTCATATAGCAAATAGTGAAAACTGATGCAGAAAAAATACCAGGGTCACCTAAACACGACTTACCTGAGCAAGGCGGTATCATGGGTAAATGGAAATGGTACTCTGGTCTCACACTGTGGGTTTTTAGCCACCTATTCAACTAGTGTAAAAACTAGATACTGAATTAATTAATGTTGCTATATTTAACACCCTAATCGGACACCAAGAGTACTTTATAATCAAAATGTATGTATGACCCTTTACTATCGACCAATACATAAAACGTGTATGCAAGTCAATTCACTTTGTGAAAGGTTGAAGGTCACAATTTTGATTTTTTAAATAAAGCTATGAGCTGTGGTCAAAACGAAGATCATTAACACTTCTTAGGGAGATAAAATTCCAATTGTGTGTGCGTTTTAAATTTTAATCCCTCACAACGAGAATATATCGCATTAGAAGGCGGATCACAACCTCCCGCCTTAATGTAAGTGAGCTACCAACAGCAACTCAAAGGTCAAAATGGTTTCTTCCAACATATGACTCAACTTCTACAGACAGATACTTCTCGAAAATCAGAAATCAATTGCATGTATACAGGTAAATGAGAAGAAGCGTCCATTCAGAATCCTCCGCCTCGTCCACAGACACACGAAAAGATGAAGAGCGAACCTCCAAGAAACCCTCGTTTGAAGGAAAACAAACAGATGATCGTGCTTCTTTCGAAGAATTCCAATCAATTTTTTGAGACGAATTATCGAGCGCGATGTACGCACGTAAATTAATAATACGCTTTTTCTAGATACATCCAAGATGGAACTTGAATTTTCAAACGCAACTTTTCCACTAGGGCAAAATCTAATTTTCCAGACGACTACTGGGTACCAACATGACACAAAAAGGTCGCTGATTAACTTTTTCTTCTAAGTTCGGTTATTCCGAACGCTGATTGAAAGGCTCTAAGAGGCCGCTATACGAAACGCAATACTGACCAAACGCTAATCTCTCGTCTTAACTCTTCGAATGCCAAAACGAGACTCTGGTTGACTACCAAAACCAGAATGATTAATTTCGTACAGAAGCTAATCCCCTCTCTCTATACTAAGCTAACTTAAACCGCCTATTTTATGATCGTATTACGAAACCTTATTAGAGCCAAATCCATAAATGTGGTACTTTACCTTCGATGGGTGAAGAGTGATATTCCGCGAAATGAAGAAGCAGATAGGTTGGCCAAGTTATGACTTGAAAGGGAGGATATTTTAAACAACAAAATAACCAAACAAAGTAATTCTCCTCGGGTACATACCATCGCCAGACTCAAACTCGACCATGGTCTTTACCCTGGCGATATATATAATAAAATAGGCATCATGGATCTGCTTACCGGTGCGGAGTGAGATGACGGATCTAAACCATAAGAAAAATGCATAGTTATCAGTATGTTTGATAAGAAATTGAGATAAATAGAGAAAACCGTTATCCAGTCTTGACAATGTGGATTAAATACAAGTAGGCGGTGGAATATACAGTGAGTTTTTTTTAAATGCGAACATAGGAGTTTGCATACAATATAATTTCCCTATGTTCGATTTTTAAAAAAACACATCAATCTATGAGATGTGCGCGGTTCACATTCCCAAAACGCGCAATTTGTGTGACTATGAAAAGCAATTCATAGTCTTTACGATGAAGAGCACTCGGTAAGATTTTTTTAATTAAGCCATGTGAGGCCATAGCAACTTTAGGATAAATTCTTCTTAAACTTACGACAACTTGACTTCACATGACACGCGCTGACATCACAATTCATTGTGAATCAACCTTCAATTATTTGTAGGTCATGTGCACCTGGTATTCTACTAATTTCATTTATTCAATACATAAATGAAGAAAATAAGACAATAAATAACGCAAACAATTACAATAAATGTTCGAAGTGCCCTCCTTGACATTCTAAGCAATAACCTAACCGATTTCGTAATTAAATTGGACGGCGGTATTTTTAAAAATGTGACAGCTGACAATTGTATCTACTACTCATTTGAACTACTCAATAGATTGATGTGTTTTTTTTTAAATCGAACATAGGGAAATTACATTGCATACAAACTCCTATGTTCGCATTTTAAAAAAATTCACTGTATAGTTAATATTTCAGGAAATGCTCAAAACAATAGTATTTTAATAGAATTTGCTCATTCTCAAATGTGACTGAAACCTTTATCAATGATAATGCCTCTACCTATGGCTTACGAACTTTAGATTGATTTATATTGATTACAGAGACTAACTATTAAATTTATACAATCTGAACTGAATAAGGTAAATGATCAGAGTCTATTCAAATAATGTTATTGAGAGCATTTCCTGAAATATGAACTATATATTCCACGGCCTACTTGTATTTAATCCACATTTTCATGACTGCATAACGGCTTTTTCTATTTATTTCAATTTTTTCTTATCAAACATACTGATAACTATGTATTTTTCTAAGTATAAAGAATAAGGGATTTATTGATGCAAAAAATATACATTCCATTTAAAACAAACTTTGGTGCTGTATCTTAAAAACTAAGCAGGCTATGGAAAATATAAAAATACCCCCTCATTTTTATATAACTTTTATTCTGTTTACTTTTTTTGATATTCCCACAAATAATTAAGTTATATAGCAAAAACTGTTTATTGCATTTTTGCACTTTTGCACTGTTTCCATGTTCGCGCCAGTCATACGTCAAAACTGACATCGTTAATCTAGGCAGCTTTGAAAAGTAGCTACGAGAAGTGTAAACCGCATCACTCTATCTCTTTCTCAAAATATCCCCGAAAAACATCGAAAACAAGAAATTTGGAACAACCTGAACTTATACCTTTGCCTATTTTCCAAAGAACCTTTAAAATTCCTTCTTAAAAAGCACATTAAACGGTTCTTATGGTGAAATGGTAAATTCTGCCTTGACCAGTATTGGTATTTGGTTGTACAAACTGTATACAATAGTTTCAACTTTCCTAAAGAATCTGTCATCCCTCATCCCTTTTCTGTGAAACCAAGAACTGACTACTAATCTCTGTGAATCATCAATAGGTAACAAAAGGACTAACCGTCAGAAAAATCATCCTAAAATGTAAGATTGCGGAAGTTAAATAAATTTTACTTAATTACTGTAAATCGGTGTAGTGGTTTATTTACTTACATCGTTGCCTTACTATGAACCACACTATACGGGCACAACAGTTTCTTAGTAGTTCATCTTACATAATATTCATCGACACGATCAATTAGCAAGAAATTAAAAAATTAGACAACTAACATCTTACGCACTAGTTACTGTTAGGAAAGTAGTCAATTGGCTATTAACAAAACGCGATAAAAGAAATTAGTTACAACCGTATAGATTCACATTACCTAATCTGGGCTCCATGTTTCAATTGAAAGTAAGCGCATCTACTCAAAAAATGACCCAGTATTTAATATAGTAGCCTAAGGGAAAGTACTGCTTCCGCTAACATAAAGGACATTGCCCATTCAATACAAACATCAGGAGTTATTTATTAAAGGTGTGTGTTTAATAAAATTATTCTAACACTCTCTACTCATAAACGTGGATAAGCGAGCAAACACGCAATTAGAAATTCAAATTTCGTTTTTAATAATGGCCCAACCGGAACTAAGAGTTTTTGGTTAATGACTACTGCAGGATTTTGACTTTTTGGAATGACTAATGTATCTTTGTATGTACACACGACGTGTATGACTCACCGATTTACACCCACAACGTTCACTTTAAATTATTCATGTTCAATGCAAACGGCCGGCACCATAAGCACTAATTGATATATTGAATGTGCAAAGGACCTTGTCTTAAAATATACATTTAACACGGCAACTAATGATCACCACGTGAAATAATACACTGGCGCATTTCAAGAACGCTCTTAGAACTACATAATTCTACTGCAACAGGTATTCTAAAGGCTGCGGCAAAGGTGAAGTAGTTGTAAAAGTAGTTCTGACTGTGGTCTTTTTTTATTTCTAAACTCCTTCTAGAAGAAGCGGTACACAAATCGCAATCTTCGTCACTAATGATTCACGCTAGATTCAATTACGCGTTCTTAAGAATTCTGTTGAACTCATTTTTATAATAATGGGATTTATTACGTATTCAACACAATTTAAATCCAATTACAACACATGCAGATACAAATAAATAAGTCGAAGTTACCCATTCAAATTCTTTCTGGTATTGAAGTGCTTCGGCTCGTACTTTTGGAACAATACAAAGCTGCTATACTCAGAAGACGCTACGACAAAAAGAAACAAACGGTACAAAAGTCAACAGGGTTAAGTAGGTAAAATAGGTTTAACAACGCAATCCGATGTTGATGTAAAATACAAAGGTGTCTCTTAGACAAGACTTATTAGAGTTCAAAATCTGAAGATGGGTGCGAAATCAGTATAAAATTTGATTTGATTTGTGAAATAAATATGCGAGCTCACAAATAAGGAATAAAAAAATTCGAGCTAAAGTTTTCAACGATTTTTGAGCGAATACTTGTATTAGTCCAGTCAAATTAGACAAAATAAGGGGCAAACCCGGAAATTTGAAAAAAACAAGCTGAAAATTGGCGGACATGTTGAGGATAGTGCCAGAACCAATTTCCGAAAAGTCCCAAAAGATCCCGGTTGGGGACGCCATGTTGAAAAAACTACCCCTAAACTCGATTTCTCGAGTTTTTAGCAAAACCAATGAACCAATGGTCTGATTCTCGTTGCTAAGGTGTCAAAATGTTTGTTTTAATGTGTATTTGGAGTAAAAACATAATTCCACACATAAAGAAGCCCTTGGAAATTCGAACTTTTTATGAAAATCACCCCCAACCTGGATTTTTCACGTTTTCGGCATTTGTTGTTGTTTTGTTTGCGCAATCCTAGGATTGGTTGGACGAAGTCCTCCACCTTTTCCTATCCTGCGCTAATCTTTTCAGTTCTACATAACTACCCTTGCCTACGTCCCTAACTATTTGGTCTATGTGTTTGAGTCTCTGTGGTCCTACCCCTCTCTTGCCCTCTGCCCTACCTTCTATAGCTAGAAGTGCTATTCCTCCGTGTCTTAGCCCGTTCGCTATTGTTGTTGTATCTCGTCTTCTCTGTACGGTTTTCAACATTTCCCTATCTATCCAGCCAATCCTAATTCTATCCTACTTTTGTCTGCCTATCGTCCAGGTTTCGCACCTGTTATGACCTACACTCCATTTGTACGTTTTTAGCAATCTTTTCCTAATTCCTATATTTATCTCGGATCTTAACAGGGCCCACTTTTATTCCAATGCTTTTTTAGCCTGCGATATACTGGATTTTATATCTTCCTTGCAACGATTATCTTGTGTAACCTAGCAAAAGGAACGGTTATCTTAGAAAGTGTTGATTTATGTAATGCGAAAACTGGTTTCCTCATCGGCTGTTTCCAATTCCTAAAAGAAATAAATAAATCTGGAAGCTACGGTTTCTTAGTAACGAAACACCCAAATTTATATCACGTTTCGATACCATGCGTTCAGGTGTAACGGTTACTTTTGTAAGAGTAGATCGGTGTCTGATTTTTACTGATAGTATAGATTTACGTCATTGTGTTGTCGTTCGGTCTCAGAATGTCTCCAGTTGAAAACCTGGGTATGGATTGGTTATTTTCACGCCGTTTTTTTTAGTTATGTGCGAATAGTTGAAAGGATTCCGCTTATTTACATTAATTGTAAAATGCATTTAAATATTTTTTACGTGCAACTTAACCTGACTGCAAATAATAATGAAAAATATAATTAATAAAATAGTGTTCATTTAGTTAGTACTCTCAATCTTGTTCTGAACTTTGAAGGTTTTTTTTTAACAGAAATTTTGACATTCAGGTAGAGAACGTCAAGAAGAACGATTAGAAACATCAATACTAATTATCCGAAGCTTTATTTAACAACAATAGCCGGAAAAGAGAGAAACCCATGATGGGGGTGATTTTTTTAAAAAGGTCACATTTGCAAGGGCATCGTATTGTACGAAATAATTAATTTCACTCAAAAGAAACATCAAAACAACCTTGACGACGAAATTTGGACCATCCGTTCATTTGTTATGGTCAAAAATCGGAAAATCAAATTTAGGGGTAGTTTTTTCAAGATGGCGTCCGTTCCCCAACCGGGATCTTTTGGGACTTTTCAGGATTTAGTTCTAGCACCATCCTCACCAAGTATGCCAACTTTCAGCTTGTTTTTTCAAATTTCTGGGTCAATGTCTACTTTTACTGGACTATATGGTCATTTCAGAGCGTGTAAGTGCATGTGAAGTTAGCCTCCTCATTTATAAAATTTTGCATTTTCAAATAGAGCCCATAAAGTTCTAGATTTCTTTATAAATCTTTTTGACAATTAAGTCATAAACGAACAATTTTGAAAATATTGGGGGTTGGGGCAACTTCCTCCCATTGCGTCATTAGTAAATTTCTGAAAAGACCATTAATAGCTCTAAAGTTCCTGATAAGTCATTAAAACATCACTGCAGAAAAACTCATCAAATGTTCTACATTAATAGCGCCCAATGTGGACTGTAGATGCTCTACTAAATATACATTTTACGGTAAAATCTTATAAGTGGTAATGAATAGTTGCACAAATTGTGTAGGGTGATCTAAATATCATTTAACTAATCCTTAGCTAAAGCTGTTGCGATTTTATCACACTTTTGATCTCTAGTTTTTTCAACAAAAACAAAACAAAACTTTCGTGTAAACATAAAATTATCCTACTAAAAATCAAGCTCTTGTGTACCCTTGATAAAATCACAGTACCTATATATGGTTTATTTCCTTACAACTATTGTTACATGAGAAGTAAATTTTAATTTTGTGAAATATGGACCAGTTGTAAAATTTTGTTCTAATTTAACAGGATTCAGAATTAAGGTAGCAAGAAAGAGAAAACATTAAGCTTTCTAACTGATACCTATGTTGCTATTTTAAAAAATTCAAGATGGCGATCGAACTCAAAAACCATGTGTCACAATAGTTATTTTTTAACCTCAAAATATGTGCAATCATTTGAAATGGACATTATACTTTTATGATGGAACAGTCCAAAACGCCAATTTTTGTTACAAAAAATCGTAATTACTTTTTTGGTTCAATAATGCAGATTTTGCGCAATAATTCATTTTTTATTATTGTACCTAGCTTTTGTTATCTACCATCAAGCTATTTGTGCTAATCTCGGTGCTAATTGGTCGTTGCACGGCATACGAATCTTTTAATAACTACACATATTGCTATACATTTAATCTAAATTAGTTAACAACAGCTATTTAGATGTTATTAGCAGCCCATAGCAGTTTGTCGAGTGTTGCTTAACGGATTAAATTATTTCCACCACAAAAACATGATAGCCAGTATTACCAGATTTTGCTGGGAGCTATGCACTAAGTTTGATGATCAGACATTCATGTTTTCCTTTTAACAAACGGTTGTTGTTCATATAATAATATAATCGAGGGTAAAATATAGGGTGTGATACATCAATGTAATCAGGGAAAAACATGTAAATTGTTTGTTAAGATATACAGGGTGTTGCATTTAAAAATACATTGGATCAAATCTCAGAAACGGTGGCCCCAAAAATACGTTACTAGACATACAAAATACTAAACAAGCAAAAATTTTTCTCGATATTGTTCTAGAAGCAATTCCACTATAAACATTACGTACAAGACGTCAATCTGAGGCATTGAACATTAGCATATTCAAGAAACAATTAAAAAAACACCAATTATTGTCTATTCTAAAATAAGATTCCACACCTGGTGGAATAGTTAGTATTCCATATCTAATTTCTATGAATAATTATGTGAACGTTAAGGCACATTGTGAAAAATTAGATAATATTAATTTCATCTGCCAAAATATCTCCTTTAGTGTTACAAGGCGATATTGCAACGACTTATCTACCGGAAAAATCTTAATTAACCATTTTTATACGCACACCCGTTAACAAATTACCTGAGATTCGGAATGAATGAATGAAGAAATATGCAAATTCGCACAATATATATTAGCAGTAAATTATTTACCTTAAACGCTCCCAAGTGCCATGAACAGTCTATAAACATTTTTTTTTAATTTTGATGTAGATACTATATGCTACTATGACAAAGCCATGGTACTGATATTCCCCCCACCCCTCACAAGTCACCCAAATTTCTAATTTGAAGTTACTGCATATTGATGTGGTACTGTTTTCCTAAAGAAATTGATATACATTTTGCCAAATTATTGGTCCATGTATGTAAGTATCTAGCAATGAAGGCGATATAATGTGTAGTATTTTAAAATTGGATGGTACAATTTAATGATAACAAAAAATGTATCTACTTACGTTTTGTGTTCACGTTTGAATTAGGTACCAATAATAATCCCTCCAACTGGCTGAAACAAGGATTTCGCTTTAATTCAAAACATAAACAGTTGAAAATTAACATAAAGGTAATTTCAGTTTTAAATATAGTCCAATATTAAAAAATTAAACTGTCATTAAAATTACGTTATACTTCATTAGCAACAATTAAAGTCAATTATGGAATTAAATGGACGATTATTCCCAAGAAAACAATTATTTTACTCTGTATCAACGGTAACAATCCTATACTTAAAAGGTTATAATTAGATGTTATTGAGTAAGTTGCCGCAAAAACATATTTTGCATGTAAATTTATGGCAATTACCAAGACGTGGACATAAATATTTCCACTATGAAACTTTGCAAACTGCATTTAAATAATACATTCATGATTTTTATATCACAATAAATTTTAATTTGTGAAATTTAAGTTACAAAAACAGTTGCAATTGTTTGAAGTGTGAATCATACTAGGAGACCTCGCCGCGAACTTCGTACCCTCTTTGGGATATCTCTTCCTTTGGATGGGATATACGCTCGGTTTCAGTCGCTGCGCCGCCGCCTCAAAAATCAGTCTCGGAGTAGGAATGCGGCCACAAATATTGTGACGTAGAGCAATGTGGGGCAAAATGGAAAGGTTGCTTCAATATTTAATTAAAAATAGAAAAAAATATAAATAAAGCAATACTATTAATAGTCCACATGTATACATTCTATATGAATAAAACAAGTTGTAAGTATATGTATGGTTAAAAGCGCATTTTTGGTAATGCAGATCAGTATGTTACGTTTTTTTTTGTCAAAGAGGCGCTAGAAACATACTTAGACATTGATATAACAAAAAACTTAAAAAATATTCAGTCTTTAATAATTGATGTCAGTTTTTTTCATTTTGCCCATTGTGCGAGGCAGATAACAAAAAACTAATTAAATTTCACTTTTCTGGAGCGCATAATTCGTTAATTTCCCAAGAATTTCCTTCTGGAACACATCGGGAATCCACGGAGCGGCGTCAAGAACCATCAGAACTGACAACTGAAAACCAGGAACCTGGGTTACCTAAAAAAGGGACGAGTTGTGGGAACCGGTCGCCCTGGATGAGACGGATCATGATTTATGTTGTTCATTTGAAGATTTCAGACATAAAGAGATCAAGAGAGATTAAGTTCTTTTATTACTAACCACCACCCTGGGGTAAACTGTCATCAGTCGCAAAAGTTTGTGTACTCCCGTCACCTGCATGTAATTTTTCCAACATTTTACGTTTATTGTTTTTGGCACCATTAAGTACTAACCACCTAAACCAAGGATACGTCCATGGCAATAATTACCAAAACTTCATCGTCATTATAAAAATACCAATTGTAACAATTATCTGTCACAAATACATCATGTGACGTAAAACGACGTAGAAAGTTATACAATAATTTTAAACAATTTAATGCTTGAATACATAATGAAACCATACGTTGTAAACAAGATATAATTCATTTAATGGTACGGCATCGCGTCTACTTTGAAATTCTTGTTTTTATGATGCCCATGTGCTTGAAAATTGAAGACGCAATAAATAGTAAACATTTGTAAAATATTTATAACATGTTCTTCCCTTGAAAGCTATCAATTGGAGGTTACGTTAGAATTTTTAGTTGCGTCATTAGCAGACAGATTACCAACATTCGATAACCTTTAGTGATAGTTTCATATACAACTTTCATTAATCGGAGCGATGCGACGCGACGCTCTTATCGTTTTGAGAGACACTAGTAGATTTCATTGTCCGGCATATCTCACCGATAGGATAACTGTAGTACTTTTGAACTGCTTTATTACGAAGTATTCTTCACTTCTCAAAGGGTCCAATTGAAATTGATTGTGATCCATTTTCTCCTATGTGGTAAATTAGCAAATTATTAACAATAATTTAATAAATTATTGTGGTGAAGATTAGGAGATAATTCGTTAATAGACTAAATATAAACCGCCAGTTATTGCCTGTGCCCTATTCGTCCGTCTCTATATCAAGAAGTACTTCTCCCCTACTTTTTTTGTTATAAAATTTGTTGCTCAGCTCACCAGTAAAACGATTTTTTTTTACTAAAAAGGAGCTAATTCTTCTGATGTTAAGAAACTAAAGGGGTACATTCCAGTTAGTTAAAGGTGATTTTTGTTGTAAATGTATAATTTCATATTAAATTACTGATTTTACCTCCTAATAAAAACTATAGGTACTTTGTGGGTACCCAAAATCCACATGAGTGCACTCTAAATTAAGTACAAACACTTCCCACTCTTATACCATTGACTAAATTAGTCAATGCTTATACAAAACCTATTTTAGAAGGATGTAGTATATAATGTACGTACTGTAACAAAGTAGGATGAATTTATTAGTCTCGCTGCATAGGTGTTTATTTAAGATGCCGTCAGAAAAAATGTAGGAAAATAGAACACTAAAGAATATTTATGAATGGGTCTCTACAAAATGATTCGTGACCTTGTGGTCTTATTGAGTTTAATTACATTTTGTTATTTAATTAAATATAAATAAATCGTCCGCCAATTTATTTTCTTTGCAATTATAAACAATAATTTCTTGGCAAACGACCATGAGTCACTTACACTCTGTCACGAGGAATACAGATAACATACACATTTAAAGCATTGAAAAGAAAAAGGCCAGCATCTAATGGCAGTTATTAACTTCTTTTCAGCCACTACAATAAATTGATGAACTGCGTAAATAATTTAATTTTTAATTGTATTAAGTGGTAACTATCTGATATAATCGATAATAATCTATAAAATTGTACAGTGGATTTACGTAGTCCCTTTTGCGGTGCTGATAA
This sequence comes from Photinus pyralis, assembly GCF_008802855.1. NCBI lineage: Eukaryota > Metazoa > Arthropoda > Insecta > Coleoptera > Lampyridae > Photinus > Photinus pyralis. The sequence goes on from NW_022170510.1 coordinate 6,331,880, forward strand.
ACTACAAAATGTTACAGTTGGTAAATATTATGATTCTTTTAGTTAATATGATTTTTTTTCTTCAGTCACATTTTTTAAATCTCAGATCATACTGGGTGGTGCACGGTAAGTACATAGAAACATAGGGATTTAACGTGGGAAATTAGTTTTATGCAATATCCTGCCTTCCTGTACATTTTACAAAAAAAAACTGTGGAGTTAAAAGTTGTTCCGAATTAAAAGGTGCATACAAAACTCTTTTTACATGTTTTATTAAGCTTTTGGTATACCCGCAAATTTAAATATAAATTTCAACATTTCTGTTATTAGTAACAATTCATAAAACAACAAAAGTCATGGCTATTGCTACTAATAACAGAAATGTTGAAATCTATTTTTAAATTTTTACCAGTATACCAAAAGCTTAATAAAACATGTAAAACAGTTTTGTATGCACCTTTTAACTCTGAAAAACTTTAAGCTCTACAGTTTTCTCTGTAAAATGTACAGGAGGGCGGGATATTGCATAAAACTAATTTGCCATGTTAAATCCCTATGTTCCTATACTTACCGTGCACCACCCGGTATAAGAATATTTTTTTACAAACGCTTAACTAGTCCTTCATTCCTTCAATACTTAAAGTTATAAATGGTGAAAGTAAAATATTGTTAGAAAGGCCATTATTCTCTGAATTTGGAACGGTAATGACATAAGTAACTCCATTTGTATTCAAAATAGATCTTTAGGTACTTTTTGATTGAGATGCGTATTTGGTTAGGACATGTATCTCACAGCACAGCTATAGGTACGTATACGTTTTCTGAACTGTTTGGCCACATCTTTTGTATTTCTATGGCTAAAAGGATCCATGTCCCTCCCTCCCTCAGTGTAAAAAGTTGACATACTGTCATCTCTCATGGTAACCGCACTTTATCTAATTAAATGTCAATCTTTACAAATAGACTATTGCAACATGAGAATCTCTTTAACCAATCTAAGTTAGATAATAATTCATTTTTAACAATAAGAAATCAATGGGCTGTTTTATACCTATTTTATCGCCCTTTAGCAAAATTATTTGCGATTGCACTTTTCCTTAATTTTGGCGTATCACATAAAAGTTACCAACGACCAATACTCTCTCAAGGAAAAAGGAAACCGACACTTTACCGCCAACGCAGAAATAATTTACGGTTAGAAATATGTATTACAGTTATGACTACGTATGTACGTGGTGAAAGTAATTCCTTTATACGTTTATATGGATTTCTGGTACAAGGTTTTTCTTCCTGTCTTTAATACGTTGAACGGTCCTTGTTATGTCTTCTAACAGAAATACCACCAATTTAGCATTATGACGTAATTCACCGAAGGTCTTTATTACATCGAGGATCATTTGAGAACACGGATATTGAGGATGACCCATAAAACTTTCACTACATATAATATAAAAGAAAACTACGTAATCCAAACTCATTTGCATCTTTCAAAGTAGTTTGCTTATTTGGAGTCTCAAATTGTTACAAGTTTAGACAGTTGCAAAAATAATTGTTACTAGTCGGTTACTAGCATTTTTCACTAAAAAAAGACTTTAGTTCTTTGTAATTACATAATTTTACTCCACAAAAAATTTCAAAATTGGGGCTTCAAGTTCCAAAATTATTACACTATTATGTCGACTATTATATTTGTACACCATATGTTTTTACACGCGTATTAATTAAAGTCCTTTAAATTGCTGAATAATTTCTACACACATTATAAATTAGTGACCTTGTTAAGTATCTAAATATTGATTGATTACTATTGAATACTATCCGTCTATGAAGCCAAATCGTAATTTTATAGTATGAGACATAAAGGATATTATTTACTATAGTCCACTGCTCTGTTTTACTTAGTAATTATTTCGTACTGCCGATAAAAACATATTTGATAAAAAGAAAGTATTGGTTTTAGTTAACGGCTTAGTTAACGGTATGTTATAATTGGAACTATTTCTGCCATGAATGAAAGTGAGATTGAGTAAATGATATTTGCAGATATTCAATGGGTGTATATTGCATATGGCATTTGTAATTATTACTTTTTCCTGTAAGCACTTTGACTTCTTGTTCAAGTTATCCAGAGGAGGAACCTTGCAAGCCATATAAAAGCAGGAATTGTTTAAAATTCCTACAAAAGTTGGTATTTTTTTAACATGAAAACAACGCATTCAAACCCGGATTTTGGTATTTTATACGGCTCCCTCAGTAATATCATACCCAAAACCTTAGGAAAGTCGTTCGATCCAACTTCCTATACCTCTGCTAACGTAGTTAAAAAACAGAAGGAACGCGAACGAGATTTTGGAGCATTTCGCAAGCTCAGTTGATTGAAAAAAATGCTCCTTAATGACTTCCGCACTTGAGTACCTAATCACGGCATCCTAAATCTAAATAATTTTAAGGCAAGGTACAAATTGTTCCATATAAGCATGTTCCTTGTCAAAGAAAACAGTAAATTAAAAATCAAATGGACCTAGGTAATGCCCGTCCCAAATTATTTGGCTCCATAAAGAACATGGATACTAATTTTCTCTCGAATTTTCTAGTACTTATAGAGTTTTTTGTCTACACAGATAAATAGCAACTTGCGACAATAATCTTTCGAAAGAAAAAAATTCCCCTAAAAAGCAGATACCATTATGTGATGGTTTGGTCCGTCTGTCCGTCTGTCCCTTGTGTAGCCCGAGAACGACAAGAGACAACGATGCCAAACCTTTGCCAAACAATGTCTATGAGTTCAAGAACCAGTGCCATTGAATATGAGTCGGAAGTCGTGCTTTCGAAGGTAAGCTGACTGAGTGTCAAAAAATTCCTCCTTCTGAAAATCGTATCTTGTTTTTATATTAAGGTAATTTACGAAGGCGCGCAATTTTGATGCTTGTCCTAGGCGCCATTTGGGCATGCTAGGCCACTGAATGCTTCTCATAAAAGAAAATTGATAACGCCAGAAAAAAATGTACTATTTTGACCCGTCGATGACTCCGTCCGTCTGTCCCTAGGGCTATGACACTCTCAGATCTTTCTCTTAAGGCTACTTTTTTGCTACTTGGTTCGTTATGGTGTCAACCCTTGCACCAAGGATGGATTGCCTTCGGTGTAAAGACAGTTAAAGTAAAAAATCTTTTCGCTTCTCATAATTTTACACTTTTCCCGTTTATTGTGCTTATAAATTTGATACGTTTGTCGCATTCCGATTTTTGATTAGCCAAAACTTAAACATAACACTGGCTCTAATACTGTAGCGATCGCTTGCGATTAAAGAAACCCAAAATTTGATTGAGGAAACGCTTAACTTAAATGCATTAATAGGAAAAAAGTAAATTGCGTCTGTTGGACCTTTAGATCATTATTATTTATTATGTGCACCTTTAAAAAAATATAGATTGCGCATACGCAAACCCAACTGTCTTTAAGGGTAGTATCTAATTTTTTCGGACAAAGACTGTGAAGAAGCGCTTTTTGTAAATCGTTTCCGATTACTTTTTGTTAACTTGTTTTTGATTTAGAGACTGCGGTTCTTAATGAGCACCAAATTTTTCAATACGGCATTAAATTAGCACTCACTTTTTAGCTCGCTTTTTAGATATGTAGATTCTTTTTGTCGGCGCGTAGGGAGGGAAAGCTACGTAATTGACATTTGTCCATGGAGCATTGTACCAACATTTTTATTGTGCTGAAAAAATTGAAATTTCAACGGTCCCACATTTCAAAGGAATATGAATAATCTAGTGCAATAATCTCGTAGCGAGTTCACGTACATTATTTACGTCAAAGGTCGAATATGTAATGCAACGACGTTGTATAAAGGCCTCTTGAATGCCAAAAAACCGATATGGATAACCTTTTAAAAATATTTAAAATTCATGGAGCGTGTAGTATGTACAAACAAACTGATAAGGTCATACCAAGAATAATCTACAATAAATATTATTTATACCGTTGCAAGTGTATGTAAATAGACTTTTGAGTGAATGATTCATTCCACGAAGTTACAATAACCTACATCCAAGCGTTTTACTAATTTTGGGATCAAAATTTATTCATTGAAAAGAGCCCAATGTCGTTTTCCCTATTTACGATCAATAAATTTCCTTCCTTTCCAACTGTCATGTGAAATACTCCTCCACAACATCCAAAAATACCAATTGCACTTATTTCAACCTTGACGCCAATTTCAGAGGCACTAATAGTAACTTGATTAAGCTAATCACTGTGTATAATGTTTGAGAAGTGTTTCTCAACTGTAGTGTAGCCTTCAAGGAATAACCTCTGAACAAGCTACTTTTGTTTATAATAATAAGGTATAGGTAAGTAGGTCGCGACGAGAATTTTACGTTTCCACTTGTTACATGGGTTTTTATTTCCAAATTTTAAAAGGATTGTAGTCGGTCGTTACCTAATATGATATATCCATAAATCGTCTTAATTATCTAAGATAAAACACGTAATCAGCTTAAATAAGGATGAATTAAAAACTCAAACAAGTAAGATGATATGAAGTTTAGAAGTACCACATTTCTCTTGAACACACTGTATTAATGCATTATTAATTTATTACTATTGTAGTCTCCTTTGATGTACTTAGATATAACGCCTACCCCTCTTTACAATGCAACGTTATTATTATACTTTTAGCACGTGAATTATGTATGGCAAACAAATTTGATGGTTTAGATACGAATTATCGATTCAGAAACCATCGCTTAACTCGAATATAAAGGTCTAACTCCACCTTGCTTTAAAATTATTTACTAAAATAATTGCCAGGGTTGTAATTTTTGTGATACCTCACATATTTTTGCTTCCTTAATTGATTTTGCTGGTAGGGTTCACAAACCTCCCCATAATTGTATATAAAAATCCAACCTCTCCCTGTTTCAAAGTTATCAAATTTTAATGAAAAAAATTCATCCCTGCTTCAAAATTACGACTGAATTGTGCGTTTAGAAACCTGGTGTACCATGGACAGATCTTATTTACGAAAATAGTAATGATAAAGTGAGTATAATTTTATCATTAATTGTAATTTAAAATTTTATTTTAATTGTGTTTTTTGCGTCCATCTGATAGGCACGGTTGTAAAATTGTATAATGGTTGATAGCTATGCCAATTACCTTATCTTAATTTTCTAATTTTTTACATGATGTAAATCGATTTGTACATATCTTAAAGTTCACTTATAGGTTACAATGTTTTTCCCTCGGTTTTTCCAAAATTTAGTGTGACTATCAGTATAACGAATTCACCACACTTTCTTAAAAACGCGTTTGTTCTGTAGGATTTTTACGTGACGTAAATACCTATTGTTTTGTTGTTTATGTATTCGTCTAAATATAGTGCTACTGCTGATTGATTAGCTTCTGTCTCGGGGGGGATAATTTTGCTGCAGATTTTTAGGTACCTTTTGGGTTTTAAACCAAAAACTAACAGCTCTGAGATCTCCTCTACGATTTTGAGTGAGATGTAATTTTAGAGTAATATTAAAGGTATGGTGAGGGGGGATACAAGTTTGTTTTGTAATGGCCTTAATCCCATTTTTGAAATTAAAAGTTTCTAAATTGTTTAAACTTTCCTTTAATTAATATCATCTTGTGTATTCTACTAACAGCTCATTGTATTTCTGGTACTTTCTTGTACTGCAAATCCGTTTGCTCGGACCATTTAATCTCGCATGTAATTATCATATAATAATAAAACAAGAAGTTCCAAAAATTCGGTAGGGCATACAACTCTTCTACCACAGATGGTGCTGCAGTTATTGACACATCATTTTAAAGCTTATCCAATTCGCTAACCAATTCTGACATTAATTTTAGTTTAATGGATTTGTTTATAAAATCTGCACGTACCGATTACAAATTGTAAAGTTGTCCGGCATTTTCTAATTTTTGCAATACATTTATGCTTATCACGGCGGATTGGCGGAAAATTTCACTGCAAAAAATCGTATCTGTAGTAATTCGCGGCTACGTGATGTTGAACGCCCTAATGACTTTAAAATGATGTATTTTAACCCGTGTGAAGATAGCAGCCAAAATGCCGAAACCGAGTGAACGACCAGTGGCATCGTTTACCGTAAAAAAACAAAATCGCGCACGCGCCTCGCATAGCAGTCATTTTTCAGCAGCCAAACTAAAGTTCATTATAGATCCCTCTTTAGGTTCACATTCTAACATGCATTAGGCTATTCCGAGGGCTATTCGCATTCGGTATTGACACTAAGTATCTCCAGAAAAGTTGTCAATCATTTACCGCCCATCTCACAGGGCGAAATATACCCTCAAAGTGTAAAAATTCATATAGCACCCTTAGAAAGAAGCTTTCACATTCTAACATTTATTATGCTATTCGTATTGACCCGAACTATCTCCAGAAAAATTGTCAACCACTTACTGCCCGTCTGACAGGGTGAAATCAAACCCTGAGGTATAAAAAATTCATGCAGCTCCCTTAGAAAAAAGGTTTCACATTCTAACAGTTATTAGGCTATTCGCATTCACATTAAGGATCTTCAGAAAAGTTGATCATCAGTTACTGCCAGTCTGATAGGGTGAAATGTACTCCCAAAGCAGGGGTTGGAACCGGAACCGAAAAGAACCGATACCGGAAACGGAACCGGTGGCATTTATGAGTCTCTCACTTGGAATCGGAACCGTTATTTAAGAAATTATGATAAGCGAAACCGAGTATATTATAGTGCCAGTTCGGTTTTTCCTGTCTTTTCTGGTAGAATAGACATGACTATGACGTATGTCAAAAAAGTCAATGTATAAACTTTGCTATTAAAGAGACTTACTCACTTACTTGTACTTGAACTGAAATTTATAAAGTGTAAATTTATACCACGAGCACGAATTTCACTATTTATCACTTCGGCATCGATAATCGAACTTCTATTAAATACATATCATTTTGCTTATATAGCAAACGAAAAACTTCTAGAGAATTCTAGAGTCAGAATACCATACTTGCTGAAAAGTAAACGTCCGCTTTCAATCTTTATCGTCCGCGACTAATCCTTTATCTACTTCACGGCCAAAATTAAAATCTTGCCTTGTGAATTACGTTCAGCGTTGTAAAATTTGCAATTAATTTCAAAAGCCAAAAATCAGAATTCTCACTATTATTCAGTGCTGCCAGATTAATTTCTGCCAACTTATAAGTATAACGATAATAATAAACAAATATAAAATATTTTAGAGTGTCAAATACCAAAAATGATTCAAAAGCAGTAAGAGGGTTTAAAAAAAGGGAAGTAGAAAAAGACAGGCAGTTGACAGAGGTTAAATGAATGCATAAGCTAAAAAATTAATAATATATTTGCTGCCAGGAGATCAATAACATTGATATGAAAGGTCTTTAAATCTGCAATGCGGGCCGCCATGATTTATTAAAACAAAGATGAGATGTGGCTGAAATGATGTTGAGGTGGACGATGGGATAAACTAGGAGTAATTCGAAATGGCACATTAAGGGAGATGAGCGAAGTGACTGAAGTCGCAATGAGTTGGAAATGTAATGAGAAGAGAAGGGTGGGTAGAATGCTGATTGAGGGGAGAAGGCGGCGAGAAAGACCAAAAAGGAGGGAAGGATGTCTTAGAAGATTTAAGAGAGGGGTTGGATGAAGAGCATGTGTGTGGGACAGGAGTCAGTGAAAAGAGAAAAGCACAACAAGAAAAGATTTTTCATAGGTTCCAATAGTAAAGGGTTTGGGTGCATAAGGAGGTTTATTAGAAATGCTTTCGGTACTCTCGTGAAGTGAGAGAGGAAGTGGGCCGAGATTTTTCGGCACCAAGTATTTCGGGAACGTCAGTGGTATAATACGAGTAAAAACGAGTTTTGATACATTAAATTCTGGAAAAGGTACATTAACACTTTGAGGACATATTCAAAACCCGTCTGGTGCTCTGGTAAAGTTGGCCATGATTTTTGGAAAGAGATTTTCCGAAACGGCAGAGATACAATAAAAATGATGGTTGGTACAGTATAAGGTGCCTTGAATTCAGAAAGAGATACATTAATAGTTTTTTCGGAACTTGTCTGGTTTTCTCGCCCGCATAAAATGAGGAGTCCCCAGTCAGCATCAAACGTTGCAATTGATATTATCATTCCTTATCTTATAAATAACGTGAATAAAATTAACATGGGTGTTATTTTCGGCAAAGCTTGAAAATTACACTCCCTAAAGCCTATATGTATTAATTTTATTGCCACTATTTAAGGGATGATGCGTGTAGATTTAATATCCATCTCAATATTTCAATAATTGGTGTGCAAACATCCCTAATTTGGATTTATTTCTTTCCACTACGTTCACTTAAGAAACGTACCGCCCATGTTGGAAAATTATTTCTAAATTTGCGTTATTTAAGGGTTGATATGTGTAGATCTAATATCAATCACAATATTCTATATAATTGGTGTCCAAATACCGCTAAATAGGATTTATCCATTCACATGCATATTTACCTATTATTGCTGTATCCGAGGCTGTATCGTTATTGGTAACTTTACAAGGAATATGCAAAATGTATTGCTGGTTGGTCTTCCATCAGATTTTCAAAAACTGCACATGTACAATCAAAAAAACGTTGGTAGAATGAGGTACACTGAATTAGGAACTATCAACTAAGTACGTTGATTCATTTTCGAGCGGTTCATTTTTGGTCGACAACTTCACAAGAGCGCTGCGTTTAAGATCAGTCAATTTGTGCAACAATTGGCACTCGTGTCCTCGCATTTCCCGAAATATTTCTGCATTTTCAGGGCTATGACATTTTATTACATTTTCACCATTAATTGAAAATCCAAGATCTCCCCATAAAATATAGTGAAGTAAAAAGTTGTTTACGTAAATTTTACTTCATTATATTTTATGGGGAGATCTGGGATTTTCAATTAATTCCGTTTACCCCATTTGGCGATGGAACCATTACAATGACATTTTCACTACATTACCCAACATTTTCGCTCATTTTCGCATCTTCTTCATTTTCGTGAGATTTTTCGAGTAGGTACATATACACTACATTTCGAGAGTAATCTGATTATCGCCTTGCCAGCATCAATTGCGATCTCCACATTTAAATAATAAATGACCAAGAAACGAAAAGAGCCCCAAATTTCATCTCTGGACGCAAAACAATGCATAATTATCAAATCGAAAAGGTACTTTTGAGTTGTCTCTTCATAGCCTTTTCAAAGTCGCCAATGGCATTAATTAAATCTAGTGCAATCACAACGAATTTCTCACTGGATATGACAATATTACAGCGAGAACTTGTCAAATAGAATAAAAGCAGATACATTAACATTACATTACATAAAATCCATAACACCGAATTGCCAAGTGTATTGAGTGACCCTTCAATATTAAAGTATGAATCGTAATGCATACTTTAGGTACAGGGGCACTAGAAGCTAATTACTAAAAGTAGTTATGGAAATGATTTGAAGATGGTTACAAGTTTATTGGTATGTATCCCAGCGTGAATACGCTTTGGGGAACTGGTTTTTGAGCAAAGCAATAAGCGCGATTAAGTATTCATTTTTAAATTCCGGAAATGTTACCCAAATTATTATTAATAACGCTCTAAATATTTCGTGTTTTATAAAAACAAACCAAATCCACATAATTTGTGTATAGAAATTCTCTTCGTGCGCAAAAAAATAACTGACCTTACGTACCAATTTGTATTAGGTATTTGTGAATCAGGTACACAGTTAACCGTAAATGTGACGTAGGCGCATTACAATTGCGATAATAACCCACACACACTAAAAGTTAATAATGGATATTTAAACGGTAGAGAAAGACGGACGTATTAATTTAAAGTGTAAAATTAAAAAAAAAAGTATAATACACGTATTCAAGTGCGCGTCACCTATGCGCGAGTTTTACAAGTCACCAAGAGTATGACCGGACCAGTACTGAATTTATCAAACTATGAACCTCTCAATTGTACCTTGCAATCACTCCCCGTACTTAGTTGTGATCACGTTACTAAGCAACCGTTTAAACATTCTACTCGTGACTATCTCATATGCAGTGATAAAAATCAGGAACGTACTTTCGAGCAGGGGGAGTGGGGAGTTTAGTTTGATCAATACGATACGATAGTGACGATTTTAGTTAATATTCAAATACACCAACGCAAAACGTTCAAGGTTCCCAGAGAATGATTTACAATCAGTTTTGCTTACGGAGATGTAGTTTGGAAATTAATAACGAGATAGTATCTTCTTTCTGGGAAAATGGAAAGCATCAACACTGTACTGGTTTTTTCAAAACAAAAACAAATCTGCTGGGAAGAGATCCATAATTGATTACCGTCATTCTACACTTACGATGAGCAGTTCTGTGTAACATTGAACCTCGGGTTGTTTTTTTATGCTTATAAAAATCTATTAATTAAAGGTATATATTTTAATAACCCCTTGTTGAACTCTTAGGACCCTGCAACGGATTTGCACTTACCACTCGAGATCCCGACCAATAACTTTCAATTTTAAATTTCATGATTAGTCCAGGCGTCAGAGAGATCGAAAATTGTACCAATAATGAAATAATTCCTTAGGGAAGTTTTTTTTTGTCGATTGCTTTTTTTGTCATTACAAACGACCCCATAAAAATTTCTTCCAAAATTTTGACCCGGAAATATGTTATTTTTTTGTATTAACAAAAAAAACCGGGTTTTGTTTACGTTTTTTCAATATACGTCAGAAACTAGTACTTTTACATAAAAATATCCCTATAAGAAATTGAAGAGTTTTAAATTCTCTCTTTTAGTAGGTCCAGTACATTCATCTACAGTTGATGATAAATGATGTGCGGTTACCTTCAATGTTCGGTCTTATGTCTACCATACGAGTGATACAAAACGATACATAATCTTAATAATTCGCTAATCCATGAAAATATATCGCAAAACAATAATGCAGAAGTGTTTTGAAAAAAAAATTTGGTGGCATTATGTTACAACCTTAAAAATTAATAAACAACACAGTAAATTCGTCAATCCTTCATTTTGTGAATCAACAGTTTTTCCAGTTAATAAATTTGATCTTACTTTTGAAGGTGTTTAATTACTTCCACTATACCTAATTAAGCGTTGAATTTGAAATTTGGCCAATGAATTTACTGGAAATTAAAAATATTTCCTCGCATATTTCCTCTTCGATGTGTTTCTCTTCTTCAGACATTGTTTCATCGATAGGGGATAAAAATTATGCAGATATTTTCCTCTGCTTTTTTATGACGGATTTTGTAACCAACGTTATTGAGTCATGTTTAGGGAATGCAATACCGGGATCGCGGGATCCCGAAATACCGGGTTCCCGCAGCATTTTTGCGGGATTAATCCCACACATAATGGAGCGGAATCCCGCGGGATTTGCGTACTGAGGAACTTGTCGACCAAGGGGACGACTATGTTTACTGTTAATGAAACGCATAACGGAGAAGTTACTTTTTAAATAATTGTTAAACTTTTTTCGTTAAAAATGTACTATGTTTTTTGAGGCCCTTTAGAAGTTCACCCTCGAGTTCACCTTTTTATGCTTTACAGGTGAGGTTTTTTTAGCTCTAAGTTAGGCTGAAGGTACTTTTTTGTTAAAATTGTGATCATTAGCGATTTATTTTAATACAGAAGTTCACCTTTTTGGTTATTTGGCAATTTATTTAAAGGGGGGATTAACATCTAACAATCCCGCAAATACCGGGATTGAGATTTTGCTGCGGGATTGCATTCCCTAGCTGTAACTTTTGAACTAGTAGCCCAATCTTCGAACTGTTTGAAATTATGGATTCTACAGGGCACATTCTATAAAAATTTTTTTTCCCCGGTCGATCTGAGACAATTTTTTTCCGGGGCTCAAAAAAAGGCAGTGTATAACCTTCCTTTTTTATCAAAAAACGACTACACCAAAATTTCTGGGGAAACCACTTTTTCTTATTAATTTTGGGGCGTAGAATCCAAAACAATTCGTACTTTTTCGATTAGACTTCTCAAACAAAAGTTATAGACTAGAAACCAATTTCGAAAGAAAATTCAAAGGGCTGTAACTTTTGAACTAGTAGCCCAATCTTCAAACTGTTTGAAATTATGGATTCTACAGGGCACATTCTATAAGAAAAATTTTTTTCCGGTCGATCTGAGACAATTTTTTTTTCGGGGCTCAAAAAAAGGCAGTGTATAACCTTCCTTTTTTACCAAAAATCGACTACACCAAAATTTCTCGCGAAAACACTTTTTCTTATTAATTTTGGGGCGTAGAATCCAAAACAATTCGTACTTTTTCGATTAGACTTCTCAATCAAAAGTTATAGACTGGAAACCAAGTTCGAGAAAAAATTCAAAGGGCTGTAACTTTTGAACTAGTAGCCCAATCTTCGAACTGTTTGAAATTATGGATTCTACAGGGCACATTCTATAAGAAAATTTCTTTTCCCGGTCGATCTGCGACAATTTTTTTTCGGGGCTCGAAAAATGGCAGTGTATAACCTTCCTTTTTTACCAAAAAACGACTACACCAAAATTTCTGGGGAAACCACTTTTTCTTATTAATTTTGGGGCGTAGAATCCAAAACAATTCGTACTTTTTCGATTAGACTTCTCAATCAAAAGTTATAGACTGGAAACCAATTTCGAAAAAAAATTCAAAGGGCTGTAACTTTTGAACTAGTAGCCCAATCCTCGAACTGTTTGAAATTATGGATTCTACAGGGCAGGTGCCGGGATCCCGCAGCATTTTTGCGGGATTACCTAATCCCGCACATAAATGGAGCGGGATCCCGCGGGATTTGCATGACTGAGGAACTTGTCGGCAAAGGGGACGACTCTGTTTACTTTGTTAATGAAACGCATAACTGAGAAGTTATTTTTCGTTAAAAATGTACTATGATTTTTGAGGCCCTTTAGAAGTTCACCGTCGAGTTCACCTTTTTGTGCTTTACAGATGAGGTTTTTTTTAGCTCTAAGTTAGGTTGAAGGTACTTTTTTGTTAAATATTGTGATCATTAGCGATTTATTTTAATACAGAAGTTAACCGCACATTTTTGCTTATTTGGCAATTTATTTAAAGTTTTGCGGGATCCCGCAAATACCGGGATTTAGATTTTGCTGCGGGATTGCATTCCCTAGTCATGTTGTATACCTAACATAAAAATTTAGACGAAGCCATCATAGCTGAAGGTTTTGAATTTTCATTAAAAAGAATCAATGGACGAGTGTCTAAATACAGAATAATTTTTTGTCGATACAGGTAATATGTAATACAATTTCTTTAAATCGAATACTATTGGTAAAGCCATTGAGGTACATTTACCTCCATTGGTAAAGCTATAAAGTTGATTTCTAATGCTATTCTATTAATGATCTTAATGTGAATTCAATATACGTTTTCTCAACATAATCTAAATGTGAAAAACCAGTCATAGGGAGCTTGGGTTGAATTTTATCAATACCTCGTATGTGAAATTTGAAATACATGATCCAGGAGCGTCCTAATAAATGAGGAGGAAACATTTCAACAACTCCAATTAGTACTTCTTTAGATTTTATATTTCTGTGTATTGAGCTTCTACTTTGGTTACTTCAATTGGTCAATTCCGTCTGTGTATGAGGAAATCTACTTTAGTACATTGTAATTTTATGTTAGAAGTCTTTTAGAAACCTCGTAAAGGCAATCATGTATGTCTTGATCTTGATCCGGAATCTATAATTCAAACTTCTGAAATGTATTGGCAAGTTTGTCAAGGCTTCTGATCGTTTTTAAGTTTTTCTAAAGTTCTCCTCTAATTTTTACCACGTTCCCCTCAATCCCATCTCGATTACTTCTTAACCAATAAAATCGTCACTCACGTTCTAAGCGAGATTGAAAGTATTTTCGCATGGGTTCGGTTAAAAAAAGTGTTCCTTTAAAGATTCCGCCTAAGATAATGCCCCTAATGGCACCGCCAAGACAGAGAAAGTATTCTGGCACCTTCGCTAAAACATATTTTGGTGAAAGTCGATCAAAGTTAACTTGCACTAAAAACTAAACAGACCTAACGTGATTGCGTGAATTATGCACTTACTAATGCACTAACAAACACACCTAATTTAATTTCATAATTAAATTTTGTCAGCAAAATAAATTCTCTTGTTATGTTATGCCTCCGGAGGTTTATACCAAGTTACCGCCCGGGGTGCAAAAGTTCTGATAAACTACCCTCGTTTCTCGGCACGTGAAACATCGCTGTATATTTCCAAAAATTCCTAATTTAGTAAAATACCCAATCTTTTGCGAATTTAGCGATTTTTGTGTCGATTTTGACTGGCCTAATCCTTTACAACATGCATTTTAACCTGTGGTTAAAAGAGAATCCATAAGGGGAGTGCATGCGAGAGCGCATCGGAGGTTATGCCACCTTTATTATCAGCTGCTCGCGGATTTATAGGATCTACAAAAAAAAGGTAAATACATAAAATGAAATTTTCTTCTCTTTATGTTCATATACGAGTATTTTTTACGTAAAAACGATTTGAGATATTTTGCAATAAAACACGAAATGGTCCCATTTTTTTGGTCAAGCTGAAAAAAAATATACTTCCGGACCGAATTTTTGGAACAAATTCATATGGTGTTGTTCATGACGATAAAACGAAGCGATTGACCAAAAAATCTTCCCTAGGAATTTTTTCAGCAAAAATATTTCTGACGCCTGGTATAATACAAATTGACTTGGACGTAGGTACAGGAAATCACATAGAATGATGAAGCAAAATTGCTACTTACACAATGAAATTAAACTTATATAACGTGCAGAAGAGCTTTTGTGGTGAAATATAGCAGCGGGTCGTCCTATAAGAGAATAATTTTGAATTCGAATTTTGGAATGCTGAATATCTGCCTATCGCGGCCGGAGTTTGTGACATTACTCTCAGAGAGTTAGTTACCGAAAATGGGGTAGAATTGACCACTCCGAGTACTTCGACTATTACTTTGAGTACCACTTCGAGTGAAATGTACTACACCTACTTCGACTAGTGGACCAGTCTTGCATAATTACTGATCTATAATAATCAGATTAAACGTGATTAACAAACATAACTAAAGTTATAGAAGAAACTTTAAAAATACGAATGAACAATCATTTTTAAAGTTTAAATTGACAGTTTTGGGACGCTCATCAAAGAGAACTGGAATTTTAATTTTAGGAAGTAATGATCTGACGATGTTATAACTAATTAACACCTGAATTAACATGTTGTTAGATCAATGAGCGATGGGACAATAATTGCATTCAAATCTCTCAGGAATTGAATCAGAACACTTATGTAACCGAATTATTTTCAAATAATTCAATATAATTCTACATAATTCGATTATTTAAGAACTATAGGTAATTGTGGTTGATTTTTCGACACTACGCAACAATAATCGTAATTTGCAATCGCTTTTCAGCATGGATTAATTACACATGGACGGTAATTTGAATGCAAAGATTTGAAAATATTGTTCTTTGCTATAGCAATTGAATAATCACGACAACATACGTGTAACTGAATTTTTTTTTAATAATGTCAAATAACTTTGAAACCATGTCAATTAGACATCATTTAAAAAGTCATACTGATTTTTTATGAGAAATCGTTCTGATGCAACCGGAAAAGCGATTGCAATAACAAATGTATAGGACAAAGTCGCCAATTGCTAAAAAAGCGCATTAGTCAACATAAAAGTAACTGAGCAGTGAGAACAACTGAATGATAAATAGTTTAACCGTAATTTCAATTTTGACCGACAAAGTAAAGATTTTAGACAATGAGCTTCATTGCCATAATCGAATTTTTTTAGAAATGCTTTACATCCAAACGGCTGAAAATACAGTATATTGCAACTCTGTTAGACATGTTAGACATTCACTCAAGAAGGCAGTCACAAAAAAGACAAATTAAAATGAAAAACCCAAAAAATTGAAATTCAAATAAACCGCCAAAATAAACAAACCTGCGACGCGCACGTCGCGCATCTCGATTTTTGACCTTCAACGTTCTTAGGGAAACACCAACTCTCACATTGCATTTAACAATGCACACGTGGACAGCACCTTAAACTTTTTAATTATAATTATTTTTAAAAAAATTTACCAAGTTTTCTAAGTATAATAATAAGTTTCACTAAATTTCAATTGTTACACAGTTTTTTCTTCTTCCTACCTTTACAAATGTAAGTAATTTATGTATGTATAATGTTATCAATCTTAACTTTGTATTGTCTTACAGTTTCAATTGCTCTGATGAAGGACGAAACACAGTAGGTACGAAATAAAAACAATCTTCATCTAAGTCAGCTAACAAGATCGGAAAACCTTCTTGGTGCGTTACATTGTAATAAGTAATATTATGATTAAAATGATGATTATAATATTTAATTACCACCACGCATACATAATACGAAAGAAAAAACTTAAAGGTATTCAAATTAGAAAGAAATGTACTCTCAAATAAGACGATACGCATTTGTTTGAAAAAAATAAATCAAGTGCTGGCACCTATGGAATCTAGTAGGACCAGACACCTGATTTTGCCCACCACATCATTTGGCCACAAACAAAATATTCAAAACGATTCTTCTGAGAATATATACTCGTAGAATATGTTAACCTGAGCAGGAGATTGTTTGTAGGGCTGCGGACACAGCATTTATTGGAAAATGGAGAATACTTTAAAGCGGTAGGGGGAGAAGGGATGTTCAAGAGAACGACAACAAGGAGCAAAAAATGACGAAAAGTCGACAAGGATAAACGAAATGAAAAGTAATCATACATTAAAAAAATGAACCAAATTCTTGACAGAACAGCTTCCTAGCTCAAACCAAAAATATCACAGCACATTAGAAGAGTGTTTTCAAAAAATAGTAAGTGTAGGGAAAAACGATATCCTTAGATAAAGGAAAATAGAGTATGTGCTACATATCTATTGGTTTTCTGTAATAAAAATATGTAAATATTGCCTTAGTGAATAATAGTTGAAAAGTTCTTCTAGAATTCTTTGCTGTTAGGGGTGCAGTAGCATATACACAAATTCATGTTCTATTTACTTATACAAAAATTAAAGATTCTTTTATTGAACTATCTGGGAAATAACATAATTTCTGCTTCGCCCTATCGTTCTTGACTCGCTCTGACAATCACCATTGCATAGCATAAAGAAGCAACATATCACGTTCGGGTCTTTGATTATCGACGATTAATCACAACAGCAAAAATAGATGCTGTAAATAGATGCTGTAAATAGATGCTGTGTCTGTCAAATTTGACACACATTGGGCTGAAAATTGTATAAAATTACTGAAGTCTTCTAAGGGACCCTTACATAATATCTTAAGGATAACAATCAATGAAATAAAAATCTGTGATATTATTTATTCAATCATCAACCACCAATTATCGGAGCAAGTAACGCGCCAATGGCGATTATGAAACGATTTCGAAAAATCTTAAATTTCCAAAAGACCACAAAGTAATAACATGGATACCCATTATGCAATTATTTGAAATTAGCTCGAGTGCGTAGTGATAAAGTCTGACCGAATATTAGAAACAGATGGCCGGTAATTATAGCATCACGGTTGGCTTCCAGCGTAAACACGTAATTTAAACCAATTTCCATTTTACACCCATTTTTTATTAATCTGCCCTAATTGTAACACTAGACCAATTTTTCCTCTAACAAGTAAAAGATAACACCACATTATACAGTAGACACACTTCATTAAGCGTTGCTGATTTGCGGCTATCATGTAACGGTAATACAAATAAGATATAATTGCGTGTTTACGCTACGCATTTTCTCCGTAGGGTTTTTCTAAAGAGAAAACGTCCACATAATTAGTTTTTTAATCTGATTCTAATATGATTTCCCTTGTTGCGGAAATAACATTCGTCACGCCAAGTTATTCTGATTCAGTGGATATAACAGATTATATTGTATTTGTCATACTATTTTGTAGCGTACTTTCAGGTCTGTCTATCGGGATACATGAGCCTACTAAAAAAAAATAGGAACATAAATGTTCTTTGTTCACTGCAAGGTTTGAACACTGGTGCCCCTCTCGTACTTTTTCCTTATGAGTTATCGAGACCAAAAAGTATGGATGGAAATTTGGTCCCTAATTCAGTAAACCACGACTTAGCGATTTAGTAAACATTTTTTTCTATTTCGGTGTCACAATGATGATTATAGTCGTTTTTTTTTTGGTAACTCATCTCTTAAGTTGGCAGTTACTAATTAGTACAAGTAGGTACTTCGTTGGGTACTTCCATGTTTGAACTTCAAAATGTCAGTCTTACTACGCTGCCAACCTAAAACTTAACGGCATAAAAAGTGTTCCCAACATAAAACATGTTAGTTCTAATGTTCCCTATAGTTTCTGATAATGGTTTTTTTAATTAAATTAAAGCACCGAAATAGAAACAAGTTAAAAAGTAATCGTAAACGATTTACATAAAGCGCATTTCCACTTGCATTCATTTCCCATTTGTAAGATGCAACTTCTGTAAAAATCGTAAAAATCCGGCCACAAATATGAAAGATAGCGTTGCACATGGGCAATCCATTGTTGACGTGCTACTTCAATTTCAGTTTATAAGAAGAATTTCATTTCAATGCTTTTCTAAATAAGAAAGTTGGAACTGCGCATGCGCAAACCTAAATTTTAAAACTAATTTACTATAACTAACTAATAAACTAAGATTTTCCTTTGTTCCAAGCGCCTAAGTATAAAATTTCACTTAAATAGTTCCATAGATAAAAAAGTTGGCACGGCGCATGCGCAAAATAAAATTTTGAAACTGGCGCTAGATTTTCCTTTATTCCAAGTGCCTAGGTATCACATTTCATTTAAATTCTTCCATAAATAAAAAAGTTGGCACTGCGCATGCGCAAAACCAAATTTTGAAATTGGCGTTTGATTTTCCTTTATCCCAAGTGCCTATGGATAAATTTCGTTTAAATTCTCCCATAAATAAAAAAGTTGGCACTGCGCATGCGCAAAACCAAATTTTGAAATTGGCGTTTGATTTTCCTTTATCCCAAGTGCCTATGTATCAAATTTCGTTTAAATTCTTCCATAAATAAACAAGTTGGCACTGCGCATGCGCAAAACCAAATTTTGAAATTGGCGTTTGATTTTCCTTTATTCGAAGTGCTTATGTATCAAATTTCGTTTAAATTGTTCCATAAATAAAAAAAGTTGGCACTGCGCATGCGCAAAACCAAATTTTGAAATTGGCGTTTGATTTTGCTTTATCCCAAGTGCCTCTGTATCAAATTTCGTTTAAATTCTTCCATAAATAAAAAAGTTGGCACTGCGCATGCGCAAAACCAAATTTTGAATTTGGCGTTTGATTTTCCTTTATCCCAAGTGCCTATGTATCAAATTTCGTTTAAATTCTTCCATAAATAAAAAGTTGGCACTGCGCATGCGCAAAACCAAATTTTGAAACTGGCGTTTGATTTTCCTTTATCCCAAGTGCCTCTGTATCAAATTTCGTTTAAATTCTTCCATAAATAAAAAAGTTGGCACTGCGCATGCGCAAATCCAAATTTTGAAATTGGCGTTTGATTTTCCTTTATTCCAAGTGCCTATGTATCAAATTTCATTCAAATACTTTTATAAGTAAAAAAGTTTGCAATTCGGGTTATAAATGGTCGAGATGCGAAAAGGGCACTGTGAATTTTGAATCGATTCGATTCAACTTTTGGCATTGCGTATTATATGGTTAAAGCTATGCCCATATTGAATTTCATGCAATTTAGTTCATAACTAACGGAGATGTAAAAGCGATCGAACATTTCTAAACAAAGTTATCGTTCACACGGACAGATAGATGGACAGACAGACAAAGGAACAGACGGAGAGACCAACCGGCAGGCGAGAGATAGCAATGCAAAATTATAAACGATCTCTAGGATCGTTAATAAACGGCAAAAGTGTAAAATTATGGAACATGTAAAAAACGGTTTTTTTTTTTTACAATAACTTTTTTTGTAAGCGGTACAGAAAAAATTCCTTCCTTGGTGCAAGACTCGACACCATAACGAACCAAATAGCGAAAAAAGTAGAACAATAGCTCTTAAGATAAAAAACTAGTAGCGTCGCAAAGTTAGCGGACGGACGGACGGACGGGCGGACGGACGGACGGACGGACGGACGGACGGACAAAGTGGCCACAATAGCGCATTTTTTTTTTATTTTTGTGGAAATGCGCTAAAAATAGTATGAAAAACGCGTGTTACAATGCTTTATTGCAATACTCCTATCTTGCGGACACTCGTGGCTACGCTTCGCGTCGCCACTCGTGCCACAAGATAGTCGTATTACAATAGGTCGCATTGTAACACTTGTCTTTCAATATACTATTTTATCAGTTTTGTGGTGCAGCGTAATGGAACTACACGCACTAGGTACTGCCTATAGATGGGTCCAAAAACTTTCAGACAAATATCTCTAGGCACATCTACAAACATCTATAATTTTAAATGGTTGACAAAGTACAGTTTTTGGTGCGTTTTCTTGACTGATTCGAGATCCTTCATTACGCAGGCACCATTTGGATAAAGAATCAACGCAATAATCAGTGAATTGTTATTTACGCAAAAGTCGGGGAAAATGACACACTCTTGGCGAGGAAATGTTGAATTTAATGAATGAATGAATTTAATTTCCGAGTTAAGTACCTACTGTCATTTTTCTGTCTTGTGTAAATAACAATTCACAAGTGGGCATCGACGTTGAGACTAAAACTAATCGCAATTCAAATTGCTTACAATGGCCAACAATAAACATTCTCCAAAAATTTAGAACGCATATCATACTTCATAGATTCTAGAAGGATCGCTATTATATGCTGCTTTTCAATTACTTCTGTTTCTCTTATATACCTTATATATAATTCTAGGCTACCAAACAACTTAGCATAAAGCACGACATTCTCTACAAGCCTTCTTCTATGCGTTTTATTTTTATCTTTGATAATTTTCAAGTTCAAGTGAAGTCAAGTTTTATTCCACATGCACCTACTGTAGCTCTAAATTTGGATCGTTTTTTTTTCGAAATTTGTGCGGAATTCATATGAAAATCGATGTTTTTCCGGGAGAATAGAAAACTCAAGTGCCAACTATTAAATTGAACACAAGTTCCGCGAGTTTTACAGTAAAATCACTTAACAGCCAGAAGGGAATTAAAGGACTGTGTCACTTATGACACCATACAGGGAATTATTGTGCAACCAGATAATAATAATAATAATAATAATATATTTCTTTATTAAGGGGTAGGAAAAGCTTTGCAGCCATCAATCCCCCCTCTACAAGCTTACATGTCAATAAGTGGCATTCTACACCAAAAATACAATAATATAGCGATAGAAGAAATCAAAACAAACAATAAAAGAAGAATGAAAGAGTAGTAAAGAATCCATCAAAAATTTGTGACATCATTTTTTATGATATCCAAACACACTCGAGTAAAAGTCTTACACTCTCCAATCAATTGTACACCCACTGGTAAATTGTTCCATAGTTTTGCCGCCTGCACATAAAACGATCTATATCCCACTTTTGTGTTAACTTTGGGTATACAAAGATTGTTAGTACGAGTACCATATGTATGAAAACTTTGAAGAGTGTTAAATTGTTCACATAAGTAAATTGGTTTTTTATTCACAATGATCAATTTATGTAAAAAGCACAGGATGTTAAATAAGCGCATCTTTTCCATATTCAGCATATTCAGATCAACAAGTGCTGGTGTTACACGATCATATTTACGTATGTTGCAGACGTAACGGACACAATAATTTTGAACTTTTTGTATTTTAACGGATAGGCTTTTATTTAGTCCATGATAACACACATCGCCGTAGCTCAGTAAAGGTAATATTAGTTGTTTTATTAATTTTAGGATAGGCTTTTATTTAGTCCATGATAACACACATCGCCGTAGCTCAGTAAAGGTAATATTAGTTGTTTTATTAATTTTAGTTTAATTTCCTTTGATAGCGCGTCTTTAGATCTATATAAGTTTTTTAATTTATAGTACGATTTAGTTAGTATATAGTTCACATGCAGTTCCCAGCTCAAGTTTTGATCTAAAACCATACCTAAGATCTTCATGGATGTATCATACTCAACTTTAGTTCCAGACACCTCTGCTGTATATGTTACTTCGGAGAAAAATTTTTTAATTTGTCCAGTAGTACCTATCGGCATTAATACCGTTTTACAGGGGTTAAGCTTAAGGTGGTTTGCAGTTGCCCACTTGGTGATAATGTCTAGGTCTTCGTTCAAATCATCTATACGTTGATTAATAGTTTCAACACTGGCATGTATTAATAGCTGTATATCATCCGCGTAGAGGTCAACATCAACATGTTGGAGAAAACGATGTAAGTCACTAACATATATATTGAACAACAATGGGCCCAAAATACTTCCTTGAGGAACTCCACAGTCGACACGTAGCATATTTGAGATGAGTGTACCGTTAGGGGCGTTTATTTTAGTTTGTTGTGTTCTGTTCCTCAGGTTCCTCAGCCAGTTTGTACTATATTTCGAAAACCCTAAGCATTTAATCTTATTCAGAAGTCTGGTGTGGTTGACGGTATCAAAGGCTTTTGAAAAATCCAAAGAGCCTAGTAACGACATTTTGCCTTGATCCATTGCATTTATAATTGAGTTGGTCAGATATAGCATTCCTGTAACCGTACTATGCTGCTTTCGGAAACCAGATTGCTTGTCGTAAAACAAGTTGTTCTCTTCCATATACTCCGCAATTTGAGTATGTACAATTCTTTCCAGGATCTTTGAAGCTGCAGGTAAAATACTAATTGGTCTAAAATGTTCTAGTTTATCCGCGTTTTTGATTTTTGGAATAGGTGTAATAATGGACGACTTCTAAATCAGCGGCACAGTGCAGCTGTATATAGAGAAATTTATAATGTCAGTGAAAGCTTTTAGACAGAATGGTAGACAAAGCTTGATTTCAGATATAGATATATTGTCTACACCTTTGGCGGAACTTCCTAGTGACTGAATTGCTCGCAATACATCAACGCTGTCAACACATTTCAGTTCAAACGTGCAAGAATTAGAATTATAACGACGTCTGAGCTTAGAGTGAAATCAAACTGGCTCATTGTAGACATCACAGAATTTTGACGAAAAAAGTGGTTAAACAAATTAGGATCGTTCAGCATATTAACATCTTGACGCTTATCTTCGATGATTTGCATATTACGCAAGCCTTTCCAAAGGTTTCGAGAATTTTTACTATTTTTATTAATGAGTTTTTGGACTGATTCAAGTTTTCGAAGCTTAATTAACTGTTTGGTTTCTGCCAAGAAAATAAAAATAGTAAATCCAGTTTGAGTAAGTTCTAGTGGCTCGAAATTTCAGCTAAGCATTATTTTTCTTGTGGATCATCTTTAATACTTCTGTAGACAGCCATGGTTTATACTGTCTTACACATTTCGACTTCATAGGAGCAAATTTATTAAGGAGGTCGGTAACTAAACTATACAGAAAAGTTAATTTGTCATCAACGGAGTGGATTAAATTTACGTCATCCCAATTTAAAGTGTTTCCGGTACGGTAAAATTCGTAATAATTTAGATTCTTTAAATCACGAAATTGCATGTATTTTTTCTCACGGGTGGTAGCTGTATCAGAGCAGATATATTCAAAAGAGATCACATTGTGATCAGCAGTGCCAATAGGACACATTTGTGATATATTGTTGATTTTTTCAGAATGTGTTGTGAATAGCAAGTCGATTAAGGAACTGGATGTTGGGGTGATTCGAGTTGGATCTTTTACCAATTGGACAAAACCTAGTTCATAGAAAATATCGGTGAAAGATGGCGGTACGTGTACTCCAAGCATGTTAACATTAAAGTCTCCGACGCAGATAACGCTGGAGTAACGAAGATATAGATCTTTTATGGTGTCATTTAGAGCTAACCATTCGTCGCAGTGACCACTTGGACTTCTATACACGACTCCTAGTGCAAATTTTTCGCATCCAATTGCTACTTCTATCCATAACTGTTCTATCCCTATGTTAGAGGTGGATAGGATTTTGACTTGGAAGTTTTTTCTTGAAACAATAGCTACTCCCCCTCCGCGCGAAGTTCTGTCAACTCTAATTAAGTGATGGGTATCAAATATTAAATAAGGATAGTTGCTGTTATCATCCAGCCATGTTTCACATAGTAACATAAAGTCGTAGTTATTAATCATTTGTTTTAAGTGATCTATGTTTTTTGGTAGGGATCTGATATTAGTAAAGCACATTTTAATTATAACAGTATTGTAGCTTGGGGAGAGGGGATTTATAAGTTTTTTTGTTCAGCGACAATTTTTAGTAGGCCACGGATGTATCGTATAGTAAGGTCCTTTTCACCTTGGATTTTTCTAGCTTCTAATTCTTCACGTAGCTTTTTTATTTCTTCTCTTTCTTTAGGCGTTTGATCATTACTGATAGATAAGGTGAAATATTTAGGAGAGGTTTTAAGCTTTGCCTTGTTCTTCAACACAATTAAAGCATCTTCATTGGTTTTAAATACAATCTTAACTGGTCTTGGACGAGCACTATTTACCACACCAAGGCGAAACATTGAGATGACGATAAAATCGTGTTAAGTCAAAGACAAATTAACTAAACGTGCTTAGCTATTTTTCTCTACAAATAAAATTGAGCTGTGTCGCCGTTAGTGAACAAAACTTTATTGTTGCAATACGTAAATCCGAAATTAGGATAGTGCCTGCATTTGAAAAAAACATTAGCCGAAAGTTGTTGTGGAAAAACGTGTTCTTTAGTAAACAAATTTCTCCTGCGAATAAAAATAGTGTTCACAATTATTTCTAAAGTCAGTTAATGCAAACCTTCCCAGTTCATACATGCTTGCCGTTCATGAACACCAGAATTAGCTTTACGTTTCGATGGATTTCGATTTTATCGTTACAATCAGCAGCTTCAGGAATTATTTTCCCCGTTGCATTGTAAGTATAGGGCGTTCCGACTTTATTATTATCACACAAGCGTTAGCCACGAGATCATTCTGTTTACGAGGTACCGTGATAACCATTTATTTATTATGTCAAATCAGGAGTTAAATATCTATAAGAAAAATCATCATAACTTATGATGGTAAAAATGTTTGTAAAATTACCCTAGAGATATCAACAAAAAATATCAAATCAAATCAAAGAAGTTTAGTTATTTGTGCATCGTAAAGTATTTTTATTGATCGTCACGTTTATGCTTTCACCCCAGCATTTGTACGAGAAATCCGTAGTTGAGACCAAATTTTGCTTTTGTTAGTACATATTTATTTGAATTATTGATTTTTTATTAAGTATTAATTACAGTTTTTATATCCGATTGCCTCCGTGTCAGAGGTTAACATTGCTATTTCGCAATGTCTTACGTGCAGCGCGATTCACTACCCCTTTTATTTGTTTTTTGTGTCATTGTCTGTTACAGATTTGCAGAACGCGCCCTTCTGAATTCAGACGGCCGCTACGACCAGAATTCAAAGGTTTTTGTTATTTTCGACAACTCCTTAACTTAACGTTTGATTAAATACTGGATACCATTATAGCTCCAATGTGTTCTGCGGAACCCTGTTTTGATATTAATATTTTCTCCGACTACGTGGTCATCTCTCTTTTATTAATCTGAATCCAAATATTGACATTGCAGATTATTTTTAAGATCATTGATTAAATTACCCTCGATTGTGACGTCAATTAATTATTCTTTATGTTCTATCCCTATCAAGTATTTTAATCTTTTTAGCTTTTCAACCCCAGAAGTTTTAGTCCTAGCATAGAGGAAATTCCTAGACATTTACTAAAGACTAAGTGACGCCTATCCGTCGACAATTCCTTAATCGCAATGCTGATGTGTGAAACATTAGTTCTTTCGCAGTTTAAGTACTGTGACCAAATTTATGGTCCTTGTTTGAAAGACACAGAAATAAAGATCATTCAGAAATTGCAGAGCTCTTGCCTACGTCTGATTTTTGGAATAAGGAAGCATGAACACAATTCTCATAACTAAATTGAAAGAAATTGAATGGCTCAATGTGTTGAAAAGAAATTACATTCTGCATCCTTATTTCATACATTTCTACTAAGATGCCCGCATCTACTACAAAAAGACGCATTTCATCGTAATTATTATCTTACGTGAGCCCAATAATTGTCAATTTTTCTTTCCCTTCTCTTTGTCTTCTCCTTTATTTAGAACCACCTGATTTATTTATCTTCCTCTTTCCTTTTTAATTAATCATTAAGTTAATTCCACAAATTGTTCTTGTTTTTTAGATTATGGCTGGGGTTAAGTTGTAGAGCCCCGTTAGATTACGGAACATTAATTTCTTTTTATTTTAATTGAAATTATTTAGTCGATTATCTATTTTCATATTTATTTTTTTTCCTTCTGTACTTATGATAATCTATAATAAAATGTCAATTATTAGTATATTACTAGTTTTAGTTTCAACATCGGTGCCGAGGTGATCAATAGTGAAAATATAAAGTAATAATTTAACTAAAAGTGATAAATAATAATTAGCTGTTTTAATCAGTCTATTTAAATACCGTTTTAAATTAGTTTTTCGATTTGAGTTCCTTTGCCTGCTGCTGCTGCATGTATCGCTGTTCTATTTTATTCTACCTAATTCATGAGCCACAAGGAACAGTGTAATTCAGGAAGGATTGTATTGTGTAATATTTGGATGGCCGACGGTTTAGGTAAAAGAAATATTGTAATTTCTACCAAGAAAAATGATTATCATTTTTTGGTAGTAAGTAGTACTTCCTCACTTTCAGAAAAAATTTTTAATTTGTGTTTGTACCTACAGTACTTTGTTGTAGCCAAGATGAGGATTTTAATTAAACGTATGCTAGATATTGTGTTATTCAATGGAAATAAAAGCGCCTTTAGCGTATGCCAACATTTATGCATGTATAGCTCTCGGGGAGTGTTTTCTTATAATAAGGGTTACGCCTAGGAAAGTCAGCCAACCCCCAGGACCGCCTTTGTGGACTTTCAATTATCAGGACTACATAACATCACCGAGGATGTCAACATTCCTGTGTATGTTATCGACCGCAATGCTACTGGCGCTTAGCCGCTTTATATTCATGCTCTCCTAATAATTGAAGCTAATAAAACCGCTACGTAACTCTATCGTTTTCAGGAATTCCACATGAAAGTCGACATGTAATCACAGCATTCTGAAGATAGGAGCCCCTCAAGTTTTCAGCCTTTGCTATTTCCCATTGAAGAAACTGAAAATTTCAGATCTGCGTCCGCTGAAACGAGAGATTACCGATATTTCTTCAAGGAAGATTACAAATTAAAACTACTTAAAATTTATAAATAATGTTATAAATTCCACATTTTTCACTTCCTGACGCCCTAATCTTCTACAGTTCGTTACAGCAAATCTGTAGCTGAATGCGTGCCGTGTCGACTAAGCCAATACATTTCCATATTGAAATCCTTTTAGTTTTACAATTAAAATAATTAATGCTCCAGAAGATATATGACAGTCATATAACAACATTGGTACCTACTTATTATTTTTGAAGCGAACATGTTGACGTGATGTTCAAAAAGTATCAATCGCGAAGTTACTCTACTAAATTTTATATGATAGAAAAGTTCCGATTTTATTTTTTGTAATTGCTTATGAAAGTATCTATTTGAACTTTGTGTAAAACGGTGGTTGATTTATCATTTTACGCGTTGCCGGTTTAACGATAAGTGATTATCTGTACCTGGAGGGACATCTCCACAAGGAACAAGACAGATTCCAAAGCGGAATATCTAACTTGCATTTAACTCATGTGTTCCTGGCACCTTATATAAAAATTTTCTGGAAAAAGCTAGAAAATAGAATTCAAATTTTAGGGAAATAGCCATAATATTAATAAAATAACTAATACTTTTTTTTGTAGTACATGTATGCTCTATCCTTTACATAAACAAGTACAATTCACGTTATGAAATAAACACGACACGTTCATTCTTTTAGTCTGACAAAGATAGTTTAACGCAGTTGAGCGAGACAAATAATCGAGTTACTACGCAAGTCTTTAGTTCCTCACGTTTCAAACTTTCAATTGATCACATTTCGCGTGCCGGCGTGCACACTTTTTATATTGTGGTCTTATTGAAGACAGCAGAATGCATTAATGTGTTTTTTTACCGAAGATGTATTTAAAAGGATAACTTTTTACATACAAATTTTGAGGATAATATATGATCACTGATATTAAATTCATTTATAAAATGGGACAGACACAGAACTCTTGTTAGCTAACGGTTTCCTTTTGCACATGCTTATTTATAGAGATAACTTTTACACTTTTTTGCTCTCCAGACTCCAGAGTATGTATGCATAGAAAATAAATAATGACGTAGCTGAATTACACCTTGATCGACTCATCTAATATAATTAATAGTTTATTAGAAAGATCAGTATTGGTTTTCTTATAAACACTTTATCTTTTATTAGGTCTTTTATAGATTTAGAATGCATTTCAAATGTACATACACATCACTTCGGTTCATAGACCGAAGGGCTTAGAAGCGCACTGGCTCTTTTTTTTGTTTTAGGGTTCATCAAAATCGCACTGAATTAAACCCATACGTATCCAATAACAGTAAAAATCATAGTCGAAGGTAAAAATAAAACATCACAATCGGTAAAGACAGATCAGATTTTACCGGCATACACTGCAACTATTTTTCTGCAAATAGGATTGAGAATTTCCTTTGGTTTTTTATAGAATGCAAAATCCCAACAAGAAAACTGTACCTATCATTCAAAGATTACTCAAATGCCGTCGGCTAGCCTTATTATAAACTTTACCTCATTTAACTCCTCTTGATTACGGGAGAGATTTCCTTTTCTTTGATCTGAAAATTTTTGCCACAAATGAGTTTTTCTTTTTTACTGTCCAGCAAAATAATAACACCAAAAGGCCATATTATGAAATGAAATGAAATGAAATAATTTATTACTGTACCTATACAAGAAAATTTCGCAACAAATTATAAATGTGTATTGAGGAAAATCAAATACTGTTTAGGTGCTCTTTAAGAATGCATCTCTCTTTTTACATAAATTTTTCATTTACTCATAAAATTTACTTTAAAATTGCCATATCATTTATTACTGCTAAATATCTTAATTGAAATTTGATTGCGGCTAATTTACCTCAACCAAATCTTAATTTTTTGGTTACTGTGACAAATGATGTAATTAATAACCCTTGAGCTTGTTTTCATTCAAAGTGAAGTTTATGGATTGCGAAAAAGACAATTTAATTAGAACTGATACCAAATTCAGTTGGTTCTTTTGATTGGAAATTACATTAAAAATACATATTTCCCCTTTTGCGACCCCTTTAAGATCCCTAGTTTAAATTTTACTACTAAAGTAGTACAACGGGCCAATATTTATCTTTGACAATGGATCTCAAAGTAATCGATTAAATTGGACAAAGTAAATAAGGACGACTCAAGGATGCTGTGAGTACAACGAACCTTTATTTACAATTTTCTTCGATGTGGATGATCTGGAATAATTACTGGTAACGTTTTTACTCGACAACTGGGGTTGAGATCTGATGATGTCTAAACGGCTGCATAATTAAACCCACCCGCATGGAATAACCTCTCGGTGATTATTCCTTGGGTTGGGCTTTGAAGATTGATTGGACGATACAGGTCTGTTAAAGTTTCCCAAGGAATTACGAGCCCGCTTATTTATAATAGGGAACAAGGTCCTTGGATGAAGTGATACTGCACATTTACGACTATTTTGCACTCCCATAGCGGTATAAGTGCAAATATCCCTTATAGCGTAATTTTTTTATGACAAATTGTAATTTTTTGTGAAGTGGCGTTTGTTAAGTCAATCCAATGGTGACACTTTTGGATTTTTTCACCTTCACATAGGACGCTTTTTAACTTAAATTAACAGATCAGTACCTATTCTATTAGCAAATTTTGGCCACCATCAATAAGATCTTGTCGAAGGCTGGCAAATCGTGTTTAAAGTTTTTAACTGCACCATCAGACAGCACTCGGGGTTCCCACATTTCCTTTGTCGGTACCCACTTCTGACTTCTGACTTCTGATCACGTTTAGGAGTGCTCCGAACGCGCATACGGTTTCGCTTTGCAAAACAGCTCGATGCTCGCGATCATTTTTGAGACAATTAGGGCGCTCGTCGCTCGAGCTGTTTTTTAAAACGCTCGACCCAGCTCTGATCGCGAGTCCCTGATGCAGCGAATATTTGGCAGCGCCATCACCAAAATACGAACTAATTTATTATTATTAATTATGCTTACTTACTTTGTAAGTTTGGGGTTTCGTGTAAACGAAAGGATTGAATTAAAAGATAATTGTGGCGTATATCACTAGGCAATGTTACCGAGGAAACTTGAACTATATCCATGAATATTGTGGAGCTCATAGTCTAATTATTGACATAACTCTTTTTAGCACTCCCCTCCATGAGTGCCGAATTTCCTGAAAGTCCATAATTTTCTTTTATATTTAGAGACAATATTTTTTTCTGCTCTAACTCAAGAAGTGCCCGATACCGGCACACATAATGTTAATAAAAATGTCCATAAAACATGACATTTGACATTTTTTGATTGTTAATTTTGAAAAATTTTAGCATCCTGGAAACTTTTGAAGACTTTCAGCGGTAACTCAAAAAATTCCTTATAGACTTTAAGGATTCGGTTATAAAAAAGAGCATACGCTTTAAGTGATATTAATTTATTGAATTGACCCTTGCATCCTCAAATTTGACCAGTCTTAAATGCGGTGAATTCAGAATCAAAACTTGAATGTAAGTGCGTTCTGGAATAAATGAGAATAATTCAAATATCTGACATTCTTACTCGAGCTAAAAGGAGAAGGCTAACATGCGACTACTTTCGTAAGTACTCGTATGGCCTTAGAAATTGCTTGCGATTAATCGCAATTGCTCGGAAAGCTTCTCATCGCCCATCGCGCCCGCCTGAACGTAGCCTAACGGCTGAATTTGCGTTTCGTCACTGTTTTCGTGGGGAGGAAGATCGCCTAAGACAAACGTAACAATTCGATTAAAACATCCTGTTCCTCCTTCTTACATGCGCTCATCGTAGGTACCTAAAATTTTCAGAGAAGAATATTTCATATTCATATTTTTACTTCTAACCTTTCATAGATCATTTTGCCCCTGATTTTCTAAGCTGCTAGATATTCCGTTGGGCTTTTCATATTTTGTATAACGCACCATAAATATTTGTGATTAGTATCAGGATTATTTTAATCGTGGATAAGTTCATAAGAACAACGGCGAAAATATGCAGAACATGAAAAATGTAACTTTCCCTCGATTATGTACTCCTTTCACACGAACGTTGCGCATCTGCAATACTTGCATGGGGCTTGCGACGTTTCGAGTGATGTTTTTTCTACATTGACTGGAGAGCTTTTCTCCTCTACATTCTTCTGCTGTTTTGATACAAGTGCTCGCATTTCAGCACCCATGTGTAACCATAACATTACGTCATATGTGTATATTATAAGTAGAGCAGACTCCTCCCATATGTGAGAAAGTCTAGCTAGCTCTCTACAACTTTATTGATAAAGGAATAAATTTCGAGCGTTGCAGAAACTATGTTTGTGTATACTGAAAAAGCAGAGCAAAGCTTGAAATTTTGTTTCGTTCTGCAATATCTCATAGTGTTGGTCGCGTTGCCTGGGACTCGATACCTACTGTTTAAAATTCTTAATTGCTGGTAGGTGTAGGTACCGTTTAAACGTAGAACTACGCCATATTCCAAGATCAACGGTCTCTGTCAGGTTCATTGATCGAATATATAAAGCCCACAGGAGTCAGGGTTGCTGTTGAGTATTGTTTAGATGCGTGGTACGGACATTTTCTTCAAAAATTAACAATAAAATTTGAATAAAACTCCGTCGCCTTGCGTTGAATTCACCTTCAAAAATTACACAGCATGACATGCCAGGTAGACGCAATGTAAAAAAAATTAATCAATTCTACCGGCAAAGCCCAAACACCTCTCTTCATTGCTGCGATCCGTGCACAAATGGGGAAGATGGCGCGCGAGTGTAGCTCCTTTGGTTTTCCTCAAGCTAGCCGCTTCGTGACGAAAGAAGAATCTTCCATTGTTGAACGGTGGACAGACACTTTGGTTAGGAAAATGAGATGTGCAATGACCGAAAGCCTCGTTCGACGGACAGCTGTCAGCCGTCTATCATATGTGGCACTACGACGTCACAATCTCGCACTTTTTAACAGGAACACATGACGTTGCCGGAGGTTAAAACTACGAACGCTATTTTAGACTGCGTACTTCAAATGCTCTCGTTTAGATTGGGATTTGTAAGTAATCGCTGAAAATTGTATTTCAACTTTACACTAATTCTCAAAATAAAAGATCTTGTTTAATGCACTACATACTCAACTCATATTATAGTATTAGGCACAACTTTTAATGTTACACTTACAAGAAAAATTAACCTTCTTACAAGCCTGTTTTCCGCATTTGGGAATCCCCTGTACATTACCGATCAGTTAGCCATCACAGTCCCCACCGTTTTGTTTTTCTCCACTCACTAGTATAGTAGTTATGCGGTAAAAATAGTGGGCGAAAGGAAATTATTTTTCTCGTGTCTCATGTCTGACCGACTGACCAGGCACATTTCAAGTTCTGACTTCTGATAATTAACAGGAAGGATTCACGTGACCCGTTCGTAAACTTACAGTTGAAATAGAAACTTGAAATTTGGTTTACGGCCATAATCGACCATTGTGAATTGAAATAAAATAATTTCAAGATGGCGTCGCCTCCGTAAATACCGGAAGTAGGCCATCTTGTTGTTTTTTTAAAAATGAAACGTAGCATTTTCTATTTCTTTTAAATCTCTTATTTTATTCTAAACTCAACGCAATTAAGATTTAAGGATCTTTCAGAATTTTTTTGAGTGAGTGCCGAGTCTTGAAAAAATTTCCAGGCCTACTGAGATTTTTTAAAGTTAGCAATCAAAAAATGTCAGTTTTTCAAATGATGCCAGAAATGAATGTAGATTTAAATGTTAGGGCCACTGTTATTAATATTCTGTATGTCTAACATCTAACAAAAATTAACAATCCGAGGAAGTAACTCTTGATTTGAAATGGAATAATTTAAATCTGACGTTAATTTAATACATTTGATAAGCCAAAGAATGGACAGCTTAAACAGATTTGAAAGCGACTGCACTTCTTTCCCATTTGTGAAAAAAACATTTCGAAGTCTCTTGCATAAAGTACATGAATTACATTGTTAATTATCCGGCCCTTCTCCAGTCCAGAAGGTATCTGAACGTCCTGGATAAGGTAACTTTAGACTAAAGTTGTATTTCGAGATGAATGCCGCTAAGTATCTTTATCACCTCGGTGTCTACCTCTGCACGGGCGAAAAAGTTAATTACACAAATAATTGAAGTCAATAATCAATCTAAATGAGTTTAAACAATCAAATGAAAATTAGTAACTGGCCAATCTCAAACAGATCAAAGTAGGAATAACATTTGCAAATAAAATCAAATTCAAGGGTTACCTTCTCTTAAGCTACGACTAGCTGAAGACAATCGAATTTACAATAAGTAATTTCAATTATGACTAAGTACATTACCTTTATGAAATTGCTTAAATCACACAAAAATTGAGACAAGCTGCGGACACGATAAGATTTGTCCCATACAAATTATACGCCTGGGCCTGCCTGCAATTCAAGCGTCATTTCTCTTCGAGAAGACTCCAGTTATGAGACGGAACGTTGTCTTCTTGAAGTAGAACTAAAGTAGAGTCCGCTCACTTTGAAGGCTCAAATCTCAAAATCGCTGGAGCCGATATTAATGAAATTTTTGGAACGTATCAATTGGTAAGTTGTTGTTAACATACGTAAATTGTAAATTTTTGCTGCCAGGACTTTTTACGTTATCGAATTTTCCTCACAAAAAAGTACTCTAAAATGCGTGATTTGTCGCGATGCTCAACTGTACAGGTCCATAAATAGTTTATTTTTCCACGAAAATTCATACATTTCGGGTATTACATAACCCAATTCTTGCTGTAGCTATTGTAGAAAAAATTATGAAATATCTTGTTCCCTTTTTGCGTAATTAGCGGAAAAGCAAAAACATTGCAACGCAGCTATTATTCAAGGAAACGACTTCATTCTTTTTTTATAAGATGAATAAAATAGCAAACGTCATAAATGCGTACATATTGTCTGAAAACAACGTGTGGATGTTTGTTTTTGTGTAAATTAGCCAATACTCTACGTACGAAACAAGATGAATAATAACCTGCGGTTTTCATGTGTGATGTGCGGCAAACATGTTTTGTTTAACTGGAGCGTTACAATACAATAACCACAGATGGCCATGGCCAATGTAATGTAAATTGTCATTATTATTCTTTCGTGGGTACCTACAGGAACACATGTTTGATAAACATATATATTATTCAAAACCAGAAAAATGGATTGTGGTTCATAATATTTTCTTACATTCAAATATATAAAGGCCCATTGCTCATCCAGAACTACATTAACAGTTTAGTTGTCACGACGTACCACTATATCTATAATAAATAATAAAATGCCTCGTTATGTGTCCGTGGAGTTTAAAGAGATTGTTGTGAAGGTAAAAAGGTTCTTCGAAGAAGAAGAAATGAATGGTGTAGATCGAGTTCGGCTCAATCAAGTAACAAAACGAACTGCGCAATGCTTGGGAATTAGCGAAAAAACAGTTCAAAGGGTGTCCAATGAAGCAAGTATCAGTGGTATAGTTTCAGGACCAAAACCAAAAAGTGGTAGACCTAAAATAGAGATCGATGATTTTATGAAGGGCGTTATAAGACGACAAATATTACATTTTTATATGGAAAAACGGTTTCCAACCATAGCCGAACTCTATCAACGACTGAAAGATGAGTGTCCAGATTTTCCGCAAGTGTGCAGCACCACAGTAAAAAAATGGGTAAAAGATATGAATTTTATCTATCGCAAATTGGAGAACAGGCCTATTTTAATGGAAGTGAATGCAATAGCTGCTAAAAGAGCCGAATATCTATACGCCATCAAAAGATATAGAGAAACGGATTGGAATCTATTTTTTACAGACGAAACATGGTGTGGCGCAAACCATTCAAAAAAATTTGGTTGGGTGGAATATATAACCCCGGAAAACCGCGACAGCTTTGACCAATATCGAGGAACCATACAAGAAATCAATGGGTACAGGGGTGGAATCAAACGACCTTCTGGAGCTGGGCAACGGATCATTATACTTGACATCGGCAACGAAAACGGTTTTTTACCAGGATGTAGCAAATGCTTCATTGGGAAGAAAGGGTCAGCAGATTATCATGACGAAATGAATAAACAGCATTTTGAGGAATGGTTACGATATGTCTTGGGGGTGATTCCCGATAAGTCAGTTATTGTACTTGATCAAGCTCCTTACCATACAATGTTGAATCCTGAATTTCGAAACCCAACAACTGCATGGAGAAAAGCAGACATAATTGAATGGTTAAATAAGCGAAAAGTTCAGGTACCAGAACACTTCGATACATTCGATCAAATGACAAGGCCTTCACTTTTGCAATTATCTCGCATGTACAATTACAAAAAACAGTATTTTCTGGAGAAAGTGGTAAACGATGTTCGACAGGATAAAGTGAAGCTTTTATGGCTTCCAGTAGCCCATTGTGAGTTCAACCCCATTGAATTGATATGGGCGTATGTCAAAAATAAAGTTGCAAAGCTAAACACAACATTCAAAATTAAAGACGTATTAGACCTCTGCAAAGCAACATTGGAAGATGTGCCAAAAAGCGTTTGGGCTAATTGTGTTGACCATGCCAAGAAAGTAGAAGATATGTACCGAGAAAAAGAGAATTTAATAGATGTCGCCATAGAACCTTTGATAATAAATCTCAACGACGAGGATAGTGATGACGAAGTTATCGACTTTGATGAAGATGATCTCGAAGAACATAGCGATAATGATGATAATGAATGTATATGAGTTGACTGATTAATACAGAATAACAATTTCATGCATATATTACTTAACCGTGTACTTAGCGTGTGTGCCGCTTTATACGAAACGTTGCTGCAAGGTACAACTTTGCGATTAAATGACCTTCCCCCCAACTCCGCTCGAGGTGTTGCGTTTATCTTTTTCGCTCAAAATATATTAATTCCTGCAGCCCTTCACATTTTTTTGTCATTGATTCTATTCCGTGATCATATCATTTGTAATTGTCCTTTATCGATATGAACAAAACTTTTTAAAGTGTATCTTAAATAAGCGAATAAACGCGTCTGTCATTTTATCGCTGTAACGTTTGCGTAATTATACAGAAATGCATAAAAATGTATCGACGTATAGTTAAAGGTGTATTCTATCACATACGTAAACATTATCCCATTTGAGTGAATACTTTTTTTGTAATTAAATCCTAAAGTTCTGAGTTCGTATACTTTCATTGAAAAAGCGCGCTTTCCCGTACATATTTCACTTATTCACTATCACATCTTCCCAAATTTAACAAGAAATATGACATTACGTACGGATACGTAGAAATAGTTGACGATTATATTACGCTTTATTTGATAAAAATCGGTTGGGTAGTTTTTTTTTATAACCGTTTAAAGCCAGCGGACTCTACATTTTACTCCGATAGTAGTTGATCCACATAAAAAATATCTCCAGACAACAGAATGTATTCTAATAACAGGACAATGTACTCG
Source organism: Photinus pyralis (assembly GCF_008802855.1). Classification (NCBI taxonomy): domain Eukaryota; kingdom Metazoa; phylum Arthropoda; class Insecta; order Coleoptera; family Lampyridae; genus Photinus; species Photinus pyralis. Next base: position 6,368,813 of record NW_022170510.1, read on the forward strand.
TGTACTAAAAAATCCGATACAACTGGAATACCTAACGATCATCAATATCTGCACACATCCATCATTTTTATAACACACCTTAAGGGGTTGTTTCTGTCTTATTAGGTCAGCATAGCTTGTAAACAAATTTTTTGAACCGACATTAGTTTAACTTTTATTAGAGGTGCGTACATACAAAATTTCATTTAAACATCTTAACAAATAAAAAGATTGGTATTGCGCAAATAGAAAAGTTGGGTTGCGTACGCGCGATTTTTTTTATCTGCATAATTGCTTGAGGTTTAACTTTTAAGGAATATTTACTAACACCGAAAACAGGACATTCATATGTTCTTGGTAACAAGAATTATAAAAGAAGTTATCGTGCAAACGGACAGACAGACGGACAGACAGACAGCAACGCAAAATCATAAACGATCTCGAGGATCCTTAATAAATGCAAGTCTTGTTATAAATAAAAACCTCTTTCACTTTAAGCATTTGTGCAGTATTAAGTTATCGACACAGAGAAACTTTACCTTCATAGACAGGAAAGCATAAGCTAAAGGTGTTTTCTATGGCTGCGTTTACGAAAGTTGCGGGTAGAATTCCGTATTACTGCAGTCTGCAATCAATAAATTAGGCTTGCGAAGGATAAACAATAATTAACGTTAGAAAACACCGATAGATGGTGCAGTTGTGAAATAAGAAGAGGCAAATAACAAAACTTGTTTATTATACAAATTTTTTTATCGGTGTTATCCCTACATCTCCAATTCCCTATAGTCCAGTCAAATAAGAAAAAATAAAAACATTAATCGGTAAAGACCTGAATTTTGGTATACATGTTCATTAGTGTTCCCCATTGAACATACTAAAAGTCCCCGTCAAAATCTGTTGCGCTCGAGGCACCATCTTGGAAGAAAGGAGCACTTGTTCAGTTTCTTGCCTATATATCGGCAACGATTATTGATACGGAAAAATAGCTCAGATAAAAAATATAGTTTATTAAATTTCCCATAAAAAAGCATATCTACATTTTGTTGTATGTCCAATACTTTAGCTATAATCGGACATCGAATAGGGAATCAAGTATCCTGAGCTCTCGAAACAGTCGCGCAGATATTTTTTTACAACCTTTACAAATCATTACATTTATTGAAAATTCTTCCAGTATTTCTTATATATGCGAAGTCGTCGCACTCAAGCTTAGTATGAGACACGTTTAAAGGTTTCTCATAAAACTCTCTCTTTCTCTAGAACTTTCATCTTCAATGTGAGCAGTTAAGCACTGAGTGTGGACTGGAAGCCTTCAGTGACCGAACAGGGTCAAGGAAATCGTGGACTCTCCTTCAACTCCACAGTTCGGGAGATTTTTCACATCCACGGAATTTCTGGACTTGCTGATTAATACGAAACGTGTGTTGCTGCGCCGCTGCAGCCGTAGGGTGTAACAGTGGTTAGATTCGGCTGACCCTTGTATGCGTATTTTCTGCAGGTCTGATAACGATGTCGGTTTAAATATCTCTCTCTCTCTCTCAGGCACGTTATATGCAGAGAACGGCGTTCTCCAGCTTCAGAAATCATTCCGTGGGTCCAACAAATTTACTCATTTTCGCTTACCTTTTTGAAAAAAAAACATGATGTAATAATGAAACATTATGTCATTGCTAGAATGCTTTATCGCAAGACGATTCTGTTCATGTTTTGGTACTTTTACAGCTTTCGGTGTAGTCATAAACAAGACGGTCTCCTTCCTATAACTACGATACGGGGCCTAAACGCGTTCTGACACATTCAACGTGAGATTACAGCTAAAGTATTGGAGATACAAAAAAATGTAAATACTCTTTTTTATAGGGAATTTAGTAAACTATATTTTTCATGTAAACTATTTCTTCGTGTCAGTAATAATTGCCGAGACATGTATAAAAAACTGGAAAAGTGTACCGTTTTTCCAAGATGGCGTCTCGAGATTTTCAGATTTTGACAGGGACTTTTAGTATGTTCAGTCCCAATAAATGTGTATACCAAAATTCAGATCTTTACCGATTAATGTTTTTATTTGTCCAAAATTGCGCTAATTTGACTGGACTACTAATGATTCACGATTATATGACTAGAACACTCAGGTTAATAATGCAAAAACCTAATATGGTAGGTCATTCGATATGACATTAATTAAATATTTCTCAATCAAGGAAGTGTGGAACAGAACTTAATAGCTACTAACCCCATATAGTATGCAAATTAAATTCAGAAGGCACTGAAGGGATTCTTTATTATGTTTTTGTTTTGGATTTTGCTATTACGATGTTTTTTAATATTTCCACCCTTTCACAAAGTTACGATTTTCCTCTGGATTCTTACGATCTAAAAATTTGAGTATAGGCTATACTGGTTCGTTACAAATATTGAGAGTCGAAATTATTGACTTCACAACAGAAGAATTTGGTAATAACAGGCACGCTATGTTTGAGTTTGATTAATCACGCAAGCAGGATTATACGTACTGGTATTAAGTGAGGAAACACCTTTCTCAAACGGTGTGTAGATATTATGTTCTGCGTTTCCAAAATCCCTTGTACACCTACATTAGCTAGCTCAACAAAATTACGTGTTTAAGACAATTTACAAATCGCATTTGTACTGGACCTAAGGGAATCTATCCGTCTATCTTTCATAGACTACAAGCATTTAACACTAGCAATCGGGAAGGAAACGAAGACCACGAAAACTAGAGTGCCATTTCCTTTCGCCCTTACTAACCCTCTGCTTAAGGTACCTACTTGGTTAGGATAGGTAGATGTTAATGATGACGCAAATAAAATTTAGGAGATAGAAGACAAAAATAAATGACTTATTTAAAAGCGCACAAATATATTCATTTTCCATTACATTTTTGTAAGATAATAAGGAAAAGCTGAAATTCTGGTCGGAAATCGATCAGAACTCTGTACTTTGGATAAGTCCCTTATTTAATATGTTTTGCAGATCGAAGAGATCTTGACTGTTTGATTCAAGAATATTAGCTTTGTGAATCGCTTCGATATTTCTGATCCTACGTAATTTTCTTTTGTCGTTACCGATTACGATTCTCAATTAGTTATTTGTATCACCGAAGAATTTGTTCATACTATCTTATTTACATTTTGAATTAAGTTAATTGCATTGCTCTTGTATAGAAATTTTGAAATTTGTGCCTATAGACCATTCGCACCTTAGTATCAGTATGGGGCTTATGGAGAAACAGTACATGCTTGCCAAACTTATTATAGGATCGATTACTGCACCGTAAAACGGTAGTTTAGACACTATTTATTACTTTTTAACCTAACCTCAGAAGTCAAAAAGGTAAATTAATAACAAGTTGTAATTGTTTGTCAAATGTGGCCGAGAACAGCTCGTATTTATTAAGTCCCCAAAAATTTACAAATGTACAGTATACATATTAGTCACTGGAATCGAATTGAAATTCATCGGAAGATGACTGCGACACTTGAATTATAAATTCTTCAACATCATCTTGAAGATAATCTGCTGCCCACATGCCATCTTCGATAGTTTTGACGTGATTAAGCCCCTTCTTCTCTCAACTTCCTGATGCGACGTAGGTATTTATGTCTCCATCGTATAATATCATCCCGTTCAATAAGGATACTCTTGCGGCCAACCTTCTTAAATTCAAAACCCATATCTTCCAAGAGATTGAATAATGTGGTGCGTTTAAAGTTGGGTAGATCGTTATCGTCATTTACGGAAGCTAAGATGCTGTTCATAGTTGGTGGAATATTTGTAATGAAGAAGGTATGCACTTTACGTCGAATAACTGATTGCACATTTTCATCATACACATGAAGACGATCATTGCTTTGTTTCCCTTTTCTTTGCTTGCGTTTTTTCGGGCTTGATACACCTTCGTTTCCGTCTTCCTTTTTAATGGCATAGATGCTCCGTTCAGAACAACATAAAGCTTTACTTGCTTCTTTCACAGCTGCAGTAACGTTCATCGTTCCCGAGAAATAGTTCAGCACGTTGATAATGAGGTGTTTCTCCTTCCGGCTAAAACACTCTCCTTTATGGCGTTTCACGTTAGCAGATCCTGCTTCAGCTTCGGCTTCCATTTAATGGGATATTCTAAAAAGATGAAATCAAATAACGGTTCTACAAGAACACTCAAAGTTACCTTGTATATAAAGTACGAGATGGAGGAACGATTTTTAAAGCAATGAGACAATAAAATGTGTTAAATACGAAAGACAAAAACGAACCACACACGTAATGACAATACAAGAAGATTTGTTACCTTGTATATAAAGTACGAGATGGATATTTTTAAAGCAATGAGACAATAAAATGTGTTAAATACGTAATGACAATACAAGAAGATTTGACGTTATATTTTGTTTTAAAGCTTAAATTCAATCATATAAGTTTGGCATCATTGCGGTAAGGAATAAGGATAGCGTTATTGAAGAATGACGCAAATTAGTAAAGGAGGGATATAGTCCATAAGACCCCATACTGCATACTAAGGTGCGAATGCTCTATAGTAAAGTAGTTTTTCTTGAGATAACGTCACGTTCATGCTTTTATACACCGATTTGTACGGACGATCCGTGGTTGAGTCAAAATTTTACTTTTGTAAAGTCGTTATTCTGATTGAGTATATTAATTACGGATATAGTACGACGAGTTGCATACGATTTTCTATAGGGGATTGCATTGGACTCATTCAATAGCACTAATCCTTGAACTTGTAGACATCCATTGGCGAAATTTGACATCGCTGTCTCTTTTCGTTCTCAAGTTAGACGGTAACAGACGGACAAACGGACGGACTAAACCATCACATAAGGGGATTTGTTTCATTCGAAAAATTTCCCGAACAAACAAATTTCAACAAGTTAAAAAGTAATCGTAAACGATTTACATAAAGCGCATTTCCACTTGCATTCATTTCCCATTTGTAAGATGCAACTTCTATGAAATCGTAAAAATCCGGCCACAAATATGAAAGATAGCGTTGCACATGGGCAATCCATTTTTGTCGTGCTACTTCAATGTCAGTTTATGAGAAGAATTACATTTCAATGCTTTTCTAAATAAGAAAGTTGGAACTGCGCATGCGCAAACCTAAATTTTGAAACTAATGTTAGATTTTCCTTTGTACCAAGCGCCTAAATATCAAATTTCACTTAAATGCTTCCATAGATAAAAAGGTTGCCACTGCGCATGCGCAAAACCAAATTTTGAAATTGGCGTTTGATTTTCCTTTATCCCAAGTGCCTATGTATCAAATTTCGTTTAAATTCTTCCATAAATGAAAAAGTTGGCACTGCGCATACGCAAAACCAGATTTTGAAATTGGCAGTTGATTTTCCTGCGCTAAAAATGAGCCTGTCAGTCAATAGGTAAACTAAACAAAGCAACCGAAATGTATTAATTGTTGCATTACTGCAACTGTTAAGAGCAAAACTCGAATTTTATATTCGAGATTTGAAAGTTAATAGGATGCAATAGATAATCGTCATCTACACTTATTCCTAACACAATCATGTTCTATCAATGTGTAAAAATAGTTTAGTAAAAGGAAATGAAATGCACCTGCTGTATAGTTTCAAAAAAGGTACATTTATTATTAAATGCATTAGCGATGATGCCTCAGACAGTTTTATTTTATGCCACATACATACACACTTTAGTTTTGCTTATAACGAGCCAGGGGTTTGGATTTACTAAAAATAGGTTGATGTCATCGTGGGGAACATACTTACGGGGATCTATTTATGCCTGACAGATAAATTGAATATATCACCAACGTCAAAAAATGTATCTTAGCCCTTCCTTACTCTGTCTCGAAAGAGAAAACATGGTGCATTCAGAATTCATAGAAAAATCCATCGATAAATTTCATCACGACACAGGTTACAGTAAAATTAAAGGGCTCTCATCTGAGTTTAAGTAGGTATGTTACGCTTCCAACTGCCCTAATTTAAATGTTATGTCGCTTAGTGATTTACAATTTGGCTTCACAGTAACAAAATTATGATGCAATGCACAAGGGGGTATATATTTTACATACAGAGACAGTAGGAATACTAATAACAAGTTAAAAAGTAATCGTAAACGATTTACATAAAGCGCATTTCCACTTGCATTCATTTCCCATTTGTAAGATGCAACTTCTGTTAAAATCGTAAAAATCGGGCCACAAATATGAAAGATAGCGTTGCACATGGGCAATCCATTTTTGACGTGCTACTTCAATTTCAGTTTATGTATCAAATTTCGTTTAAATTCTTCCATAAATAAAAAAGTTGCCACTGCGCATGCGCAAAACCAAATTTTGAAACTGGCGTTTGATTTTCCTTTATTCCATGTGCGGACGGACGGACGGACGGACAAAGTGGCCACAATAGCGCATTTTTTTTTATTTTTGTGGAAATGCGCTAAAAAGTGTATCGTTGCAAAAGTTAACCGGTAATAGTTATTTTCTTCGCCCTTTTTAGAGAACGTAGTTGTTTCTAAAGTAGTTTCAGAAAAAAAACTAAATAACAGCAAATTCGAAATTTTATCCATTTCATTGATCGTATCATAATATTGTAGAAATTATACCATTCTTTTCTCAGGGATTACACAAGTGTAAATTCATTTGATAGAAGGAATATTTACTTGTTTTTCCATTATTAAAAATAAAGAGACCTTCTGTTTAAGTTTAAAATCATTTAAACGTAATTCGGGTACACATTTGGGACGAGGGCAAGTCTAGTAGGTACGCAATTACGTTACTGCTCTACTAAGCAAATTGCACTAATTATTGCAATGTCATGGTATGCAATATGTTAGTGAAATGGATAATTATATAGAACGCTAGCCAAATAGTTTTAAGGTATAAAAAAATCATGTCCTTCCTTCACAATATAGACATTAGCGATTAACAGTCAACCAAGTCTTAAATTAGTGGTGTGAGTCCTACAACCCAGTGACTTCATAAGGGGTGAATACTATTTTCCCTTGTTCATGATCATTCGAGTCAAGAAGAAAAATTAAGAAGTAAGACACCGCGATACCAATATATAGGAATTTACGCCTCTTCTATAAGGGAAGACTCAACCAACCGTCGACGTTGCGCGAATACGAGGTCTTCAGTCCGATGACACCGTCAACGATCACTGTCATATAAAGGTATTACACCCCCAACGTTAAGCATCCGAGATCTCCTCCAAAAAGACACCGAAGCACACCGCACCTGGGAACTGGTTCCCGTTGCAGAAAGTCCCAATAAGAAGCGACCCATGCATTAAAGTATTGCGATGTGAAACTACAACAGAAACTGCTAAAGCTGTTTGGTGTAACGGCTTAGTTACATTTACATACACATCCCCGCTTGTATAAGATAAATGGTATTTTCTACGGCACTGGTAACAATTTTATTATAACAATTAATTTGTTTGTAATAAAATAATTAATACCACACATATCTCAGTAATGAATAAATTTTCAGTGACTCTGACCTCTTTATTCCCACTTATAATCTGAAAATAAAACGTTATGCTCTGGTTTGATCACTCTCAATAAATGAACTTGTTTGAATATATTGGTGAAAATCTAATTAATTAGCTAGATTTGTTCATATTCGTAATTAATCAAACACCTGGTATTTTTCCCTAGTCAAAAACAAATTTACACGCTCCTGGATGCTAAATAAAAGTTGACCCACACAAAATAATGGTTTTCTAAACTTAAAATTTAACTTTACAATTAATGAGAAAAAAATTGGTATCTTTGGATTGGGTTCACTTATCATTTACAAAAAATACACAAATTTAACGGGATAAATTCTCGTGAGTCGAGCTCTTCAGGAATGTTAGAATAATTTTAAACGTCAATCTATTATATTATAAATTCCTAAAAGAATCGACTCCTATGGTTACACAACGCGAAAAAATTTAAAGGTATATACAATATGTATCGAGGAGTTAAAGTTTTTTCCAGTCCAGTTGATTTTGGAAGGGTACTAGCAATTTGGATGGTGGAACGCCTTGTGCAATACAATCGGACCTTTGGTATCGGCAGGTTTGATTGGAGCTTTGTTAAACTGGTATATTTCAATTGTAAATCCAAGTTACTAAAATATTCTTTCGCCAAATAGGATGGGTTAAGTTTTCGGTAGTAGCGCCATATTTCAAAGCACTGCGAAAATTCGACTCTTTGACGTTCAGCATCAGCCAATAGCCATTCATTCCACGCTGTATGTCAAACAGTGCGAGGACTGCGCGTAAACTTGCCATAAGAACAATTTAACGAAGTTCCACCAAAAGGAAAAAACACAATAGATAAAGACCAATTGCATTTCAGAGTTTTCAGTAAAGAAAAGCGAAACGCGAGTTAAATTAGCGTATACACATATTAAACCTAAAATGCTTTGTGGGGTATTTTTAATCTTGCAAAGTGCTATGTAACTTTTTGTACATCAAATAATTGCACGAAGGGCACGGCTTTCCCTTCCTCATCGATTAGAGTTCACGAACTGTAGAATAATAAATAATTACTGCCTCGTTTAGAAAACTGTAAATTTGTTAAGTTATAGTCATATAAAATGGCGAAAATTGCTCTGGGTTGCCACAGACGTGAGCTTATAGTTTATTCAGTAGCGTTGAATTTACTTCGCCAGGCTCCTCTCTATCTAGCGCAAGGCAATATTTAACTTTCGTTAGCTCTGAAAATAGTTCCGAATCATGCACATGTATCATCATATTAAAATACGGAAAATTTTTAAAATTGAAAAGTAGCTGATGCGATGTAGTTACCACCTTACTTGCGCTTACTTTCTACTCCATGAAATTGATACAAATTTCGTATCAATTTTGCATGTTGGCAATTTGCATACACATTTTTTTCCTGTAACTGAAAACTGAATGTTTGGCTAAAGTGAATTTCACTGTTGTTTATTGTGTATGTATATTTCAGTAGGCTCAGCAATGAATACTTAATCCTAAATAAAGCTTCGTGTGGTGAATTATAAATTTTTTTATTATAAACGAGCGAACATTATTGTTTCTTTGCAGATGAATGAAAAACAAAGCTTTGGCTTTTGTTATGAGTGACTGAGCCAATTGGTAATTTTCACACATGGAAAGAAACGCATACGTTCGATTTGTTTGAAGGAGATGTATTGTTACGGAAGACTTTTTGAAAATTCCTATTATTCAGCGCATGAGCGTTTCATGCTGTTCAATACGAAAACTCGCTGAATCCCCATCCCACTTTCTACTGGATCAGACGCTTACATAAAAAGGCAATCCCTTTGTTATTCCAGTTATAATTGCAATTATTATTAGCGAGAATTGGCCGAGTTGTTTAGCTTTTGCATGACTGATTCTTCCCTTTTTTAAACGCGATTACACGTGCTCTAAATCATTCCACCATGTAATGTAATCTTTAGTCCTTATTAAATTAATAATATATGAAATATGAGTTTGACGGTTATCGTAGGTAAATGCAAATATTTAGGATTTCATTATAAAATATCGAGAGGTTTCTTCGTGGAAATGAAAAATGATAAAACTATAAATCATAAAAATTTCCTCAGCAGCATCTCAATTAAGACATTTGAATAAATAATTATTGAATCTGCTAGCTCGATTGGAGTTGCCAGCAATCAGTGTGACTAACCAGCCCTTTGAACTTCTTTTAAGGATGAAACGACTTGATTAACTTGCCATTTGGGTTAAATGTGCGAGAACGCTATAATTAACAAAAAATGCAACTTTTTAGATTAACCTGGAATTAAATCGTATAGAGGAGAACTCCATGTCAGAAATAGATTAAGGGACCACCCTAATTAAACACCTTAAAACCCCAACATGCTATTGTTTCTTACTTGTAAGTTTAATTTATCACATCCTGTCCTGTGTGTCGCTCATATGCAGGGCAAAAATTGTTAGAATTGAGTGAGTGCAAACTATTAAAAGAAAAAGTGTACAATTTGTGTGTCAATAAACGGAATGATTACATCATATCCACTATTAGTCCAGGCTATATAATATTTTTGTATGAAAACAATTAGTTACCGGGCGAAACCGGGTTTTTCAGGCAGGTGGAATGAATAGAATTTGGGAAAAATAATTAAAACAGCTGAATTTTTCCGCGGGTGAAATCACGGGGGTTGAAAAGGGTGGAAAGTGGTATTTTGCAAATTGTGGTAAAACTATTGATTTTAGACGAAAATGTTAAATGTAAAAGTTATAGAGATTAAAAAAATGAGCAACTTTTGTATCTACACTACTTTCACATAACCTCCAATTTTCCTAGAAGAACCGGAAAAGCTGTTTTTTTTTTCGTTTTTTATTCTAATTTTTGCGAAAAAATGTCGTAGGGGTTTGAAATTTAGAGGTAACATAGTCTGTTTTATGATAAAACAGAAGATAATTGTTTGGGCCCATAAAGTTGAACCGTTTCCAAGATCTCACGATTTCTGAAAAAACACCTCTTTTTCAAGGGGATGAAAAATCTATTTTTTTTCATCGTACACAGGTGCGGGGGGTAGCAAAATATTCGGGAAGACTTATATTTTAATAAACAAAAATAAAAAAATATTCCTATAGCAAAAATTCGAGAAAATCGCCAAAAACCGGAAAAGCAGTATTAAGATATACACGGTTTTTGACATGATAAATCAACATGTTGGATGTTAGTAAAGATTTTTTCGAAATCTGTCTTCTTCCTTCTCTTTAATGTTTGCCTAAATATTCTCTTTTGTTATCTTATGCTCAACTGTTTTAGTTTTTAGTAGTTTTTATTATTTCTTTTTTCTGCATTTTTACCGCAATAAAAGCAATTCGAAATAAAATCGAATTATGTATCTTGCTTCCTGATTCTTGAACAATTTATTTTTGTTCACTGATTCTTCTTCCTGCTTGTTTTATAGCTGATGCAATTGCGTTGGACCTGTTGATAAACTTGCAAAATCTGTAATAAGAACGTTGGTTTTACCGGCCAAAAGCTAATGATTTGAGATGTCAAACTTGAAGGAATAAACTTTATGAGGATTTTATTCATAATTCCTCTAAATTAACGATCAACAATACCACTCTCCACCCCTTTCAACCCCCGTGATTTCACCCGCGGAAAAATTCAACAGTGGCATTTAAGAGAATAAGAACCGTTGCGTTAACAAATAAATAAATGTTATTGTTCTATTTAGCTTCCTATATTCCCGAGGCCAAATTCAACAAAAGTTGCCAGTGACAATCCCACACAAGAAAGAAAAGAATTAATTAACCGAGAAGTCGAAAATTGATTTTGCGAAAGGGAAAAAATTATTGCTGTTTCCCTGTCAAGTTGACTAGAGGAAAGATATCCAAACACAAAAAATTGCTTTCCTACAGCTTCTCTGACATCACACTAAATAAGGTTCTTTCCATTTGCTCAACGATTGAAAACTGCAACAACGCTGGAGCAGGACTTAAATCAATCCCCATTTCCACAGCTACCGTTCCAGCTCCTAAGCCAATTTACAAGAAAAACCAATCTCAAAATGCGGGTAGATCTAAATTCAAATTGAAACCCAAGAACCAACATCCGCTAATGTCAAACATAATTGTCCAGGAGGCGTCAACTTGCCACGTACACTCAATGCGAGGGTCGCTCTTGGAATAAGACATGCATAAAATGTCAGAAAAACCGCTGTCGCGTGGTTTCAACAGCACCAGACAATCCGACCACGACATCTGCCTCAACCCATCCAGTTACTGCTCCCCCTTTAACGGATAATAAAGTTACAGTTCTGCAAAGTAACCATTGGCGACTCTAGATTCCACACAGATTGGATTGTTGATTCAGTAACCGCACGTCTCGTACTAAATGACAACTCGTATTACCCAACCATCGGAATGTTTCGAAATGTGACTACTCCGTTCCTTAGCAAATGTGATTGTATTGCCCTTGCCCTTGGGCTACTGGAATCAGATTGGAGTTACACCAGAATAAAAGGACAACCCACTCTCTATTATTAAACTTGTCTACATAATTTACAACTCAGAGCCATTATCAGTGTCATCTTATGCGTTTCTTTTTTTACGGATAAAGATTTTGAGTTTTCCTTTCTTTAAAACATGTGTTGGAAGGAGTGAACAAATCCGGTGACGCAAAATTAGAAAGGAATGAATGAAATGTTTTCAATAATACGTCGTTCATTCACCCGATGCTTAAATTTTACTGCACATTCACTTGAAATATGGTGTTGATTTATCAAAAGGAAAAATTTTACATGCGTCACTTGACATTTACATATGATTAAGTGTGGAAGTCGTTTTCAGGTAGTTGTTTACTCAGTAGGTATTTTTAATGAAGGCTTATCACACGTATCACATAGTTCGTGAAAGTCTATCGTAAAGAAACCGATAACAAAGTCTATAAATGTGCACTATTACTTTACTCTTCATTTATGACTTCAAAACATGAGGGTAGGAGTGGAATTGCTGTGCTTTATAGGTGCAAGCGTGCTTGCAGGTGAGTATATTTTAATGAACTATACATTTAATAAGTGTGTAACAGTTTTAGGAAACGACCAAATTAATACTGCTGTTTTGACCCTTCACAATCAGTACCGAGCAAAGCATGGGGTACCTGCGCTGGTGTTGGACTCAGAGGTATACATGATAAGCACGAAATTCTCTTAACTTTCGAACCTCTTGTTTTCATTTGGAAAATATACTGATTATACTTCTATAGATGAACCGCTATGCGCAAGAATGGGCCAACCAGCTTGCAAAGACGTCGACGTTTTCTCACCGTCCAAACAACAAATACGGGGAAAACTTGTATTGGGGCTCGTATCCTGGAGAAACAGATTTGCAGATATCACAGAGAGGGGTGAAAGCCTGGTACGATGAAAACAAATTTTACAATTACGATTCCGAGACTGTACAAACAAAGGCTTTGCATTTTACGCAAGTAATTTGGCGAAGCTCTCGGAGATTGGGTATTGGTGTTGCAAGAGGCAACAACGGAGTGTACTTGGTCTGCAACTATGACCCACGTGGTAACTTTGTGGGACAATTTAGAGCAAACGTACCAAGACCTACCGGTTAATTTAGGTATTATTAGTTGTTATTTTAGTTTTTGTTCTGTGCAGATCTTTACATATTACATAGGCAATAAAGTTGGTGGAACCACAGGTTGGGGTGGTTTTCCCAAAACGGTGGCGGTTTCCCTGTACGAGGCTAATGGATGTTTGTTGGTCTAAGTGTTCGTAGGAGGGGTCCTGGGAACCATTCTGCATCTTGGAAACGACTTTGGTGTTGATATTTACATATATACTTATATATTCAATATATTTCAATTTCAATCTAAAATTCTTGTGCATATCCTTTGACAGTATTACGAGCATGTTACGACGCTTATTATTCAGAGCTTATGCGAGCGAGTGGAGCAAGTGAGCCGAGTGAGTAAGAGTTATTTGTATTTTACACATGGCGTTATACGATTTTATGAAAGATTTGGACAAAACTTCGGTCCAGTGTATTACAGTTCCACTAAGTCTTATGGCCATTTCTTTCTAAAATTACGATCGCGCTCTTTTGATTGAAAATCCAAGGATAACCGAAAGAAATGTATAGAAAATAATTTGTTGAATAAAATTTCCCACAAAAAAAAACTTGCGAACGGCATATGTGCAGCTTCATCCGTTTGGGGCACTACCTATAAGCATCCAAAAAAATTCCAGTTATCAACACAAAAATACACCCACTCGTTGAACTTGTATGTCTCTTCTACGCTACTATACGAACAAGAGAGACGTCTAGAGCAATATATTTAGATGATTTCTAGATCTTTAAATTCAAGTCCAACACAGGTAATGACTTGTAACATACTAAAAAGGCTCTGAAAACCATCATGATCATAGAAGCCTTGAAATAATATGAAAAACAATGAAACGCTGTACGGCATTTAATCTTCACGAAGACCTCTTGCACTCTTAGCAGGCTCTGGAAAACAATCAAGGCGTTTCATAACCTTGCAGCGCAGAGCATTATTTGCTTTCTTAGGGCTATTCGGGATCTTTCTAGAGCTTTTCACGGGCATGCTATAACGCTAGTTGCTTTACTTAGTAAATTTCCAGGCAGATCTTGCAAGCTCGTGTTTGTACATCTGTAACTTATTAAGAAATAACTTATTTGGCCCTTCTACGCTCCCGTAAAAAGGAGTTCACCGTTACTCCTTCAAAGGATTAAATTGTGACACGCGTGTACTTAGGAAGACCAAGTATCTCTAAGGAACTGCTATCATCACAAAAGTTAACTTTATTGAATCTTTTAGGATCAGACGGGATCAGATGAGTGGGTTAGAATTTGACAAATGGTTAAAGTTAAGTGTGTCTAGTTCTAGTTCTGCAATTGGTGGGACGTTTTTGATGCATTCAGTTCGTTTCAGTAATTGAAGCAAATAGAACGTGACGTGCTAAACTTTTCGAAAAAGCGAGCTCTTGAAGCACCCATTGCGCACGCGCAGAATAGGAATTTAAGGGTAATTAAAGAGGGAGGATTTCGTAGTGGTGGATTTCACAACTTCTTAAGCCGCTTTAACCATGCAGGTATGGTAACTGCAGAGATTGTTCTAGTGTCTCTGGTGGTTCGGTGGTCAATTGAAATGAATCTAATTCCTACCAGAACCTTTAGTTAAGAGAGTTCAAAAATAAATCCATCGCGAAGTTAGATAAATTTGGCTGCAGATGCTAAACACGTTTCAAATGCGAATATCTCCGAAACGAATCAATAGAATTTAAAAAGCAAAGCAGATTAGTAATCACGATTAAATTGGCTTTCAAATAATGTGCCATTTGCCGTAGGATTCCATTTAAAATTTTAGGGGTTAAGCTCCCTACGTAGAGGGGTGAAGACTTGGGTTCGTGATTTGTATTCCAAAAGTTGTCCCCCTCGAATACAAAATTCACGTGTTCGAGGATTTTTCGAAATTTCTAAATTTAATACCCTAAAAGCCCTCTGTATACTTCTCGTTGGGCCACTCTGTATAAACAGAATAAGTGAAAATGTGCAAATGTAGACTAGTTGATTATATTTCTCAAAAAGTCAACACTTTTTCGATGTACCTAGTTCAAACTCGGTCAGCAATTAGTTCACTGTTTCATGATATGACTGGCCTAGTTTGGGACAGTAAAGTTTCACTTCTTCAATCGAATAATCTTCATCACTGTCTAGCAATCCAGAATTCAAACTTCTTTAATTTAATATCCATAACCATTTAGTGCTCCATTACTCCTATGAAGCCCTAAACTGTAGCCTATATTGTGCTGTATGTATAATTAATCCGTCACTGTGTACGCGCACAAAAATAACGACGTTTAATTACTATACTAGGCCAATTTCGATACCATAGAGAGCAGTCATTAAAGATCCTTCATTGCACACAGTTCCAGTTCAAAGCTGATGCATAAGCATGCGACTAGAATATAAGTGGAAGGTATCTGTACTAATTGGGAACCTACTTAAATTCCCGTTTTCAGTATATTTAACGTTACGAAACACTTGATGCAGTTTCTCAATAAGCATGGATGAATGAATGTTTGATTATTGAAAATTGTCTGATTCACAGCAACGTTTTGAACTCAGATCAGTACAGGGGTACAAGGAAACAGAAACTCTATTAGTTTGCAAATTCATTGGGTAACCATACGAACTATTTGCTATACACCATACTTATAATAATCATGGAGTTTATCTTAAATGCAATCGTTTTAACGATTGGTTAAACTAAATTCGGAATTACTTAGATGTTGTTCGCCAGTCATTATCTTTAATTGTATGGAATTTAAATCAGAAAATGAACGCAGCACTAAGATACTAATAACAGATGCAATAAATGCTATACAAATATACAATATACAACTAGTTCGGTTTCAACTGCCGCTATTTCTAGTTCGGAACTATACATTTGCTAAACTTGTGCATGACAGGATGTAGATGTAGTGACGCACATATCGTGTCCCTTGCATAGAAAATTCAATAACAATATTGTTTGCCATTCACAATATTCATCAGACGAATTGGCAGCCATTACCCCATTATTATTCGAGGTATCGCATGTTTCATTTAGGGGGATTGGAATGAAAAGGTGGCTTTCGATATTCACGTATACAGTATCATAAATAATAATATCAAGCGCGTCTTACATGGTTGATCATCCAACAACCCCTAGAACAAACCTCTTTCTTCGTTTACTGCATCTATTATCGCTTTTATTTAACCTTATTTAAACAATATTAATAATAATAATAATAATAAAGTCTTTTATTAAATCATGCCACACACACAATTTAACAGGGCGAAGTTCAGATGTTGGGCTACTCACGGCGACCCAATTCTGCTCTTACACTTAACCCTACTACAATGAAAAGAAATCAAAATCTAATTGGGAATTGTACAGAAAAATAACGAATTACTTTGTAATGGGAAAAAAATAAGTACATAAATAACTTTATGAAAAACAAAATGTATGAAAAAAATATAATAATAAAAATAAATAACTTACAGTCACATGGGTTATAAAATTTAACTCAAATCAAACGTTTGCCTAGCAAAAACAATGTTATGAAGTACCTTCTTAAATTTCCCGACGGGTATGTTTTTTAAACTATTGCTTAAAGCATTATATTTTTTAGAAATATTGTATGAAAATGATCGTTCATATAATGCCGTTTTATGAATTGGTGGTATAATTAAGTTAATGAATCTAGGGTTGTTACTAAATTGAATTTTGTTATATAAATAAAGAGGTTCATTTATTGTTACCACACTATGGTAAAATTTCAATAACAACACGAAATAAAGAGCTGACTCTGAACCATAAGACACTTGTTTTGAGGCCAGACATTCGGAAACCAACCTAGAAGTAATTTAACAGTGACTGCATGGCTACACTGCTGTCTCTGGGGATTCTGACAGTGTTGTGCTTTATGTTATGCATAAGAACGTTTCTTGCACTAAGCGTTAGTCCTCTCAACCCTGATTGGAATACAGTTGGAAGTTCGCCTAGTTGTTGGCTGATATGAAAATTCAATTCTTTGGTAGCAAATCCTTCCATTGTTTTAGATTCATTCGTAAAGGAGAATATGTCTGGTTGGGCTTCCGCATCCTCATCAAGAACGATGCGATAGTTCTTCCCTAATATGAATTGAGGAGCGAGTGAGTCCGATTGCCCTTCTAGGATTGGTAATCGCTTAATCGCCTCGTCTAGAATTTGAGAGTGTCCCACCTCAACTATTTGACAATCTCTTATTTTTTAGATGCAAGGATGCCATAGTGGCCTGATCTCTCACCTGGGGTGGCAGACCGAGAAGGGCCTCCATACCGGCTGTGGGAGTTGTTCGCATCGCGTCCGTGCAAGCAAGGCACGCAAATTCAGCCGTGTACAGCCACAGGGCAGGTTTCAGGGATGCTCCTCACAGTCTGCCAATTGCGCGGCGCCATTGCCAGAAGGTCCTATTAGCTTTTTCGGCTTTGAGCTGGATATATTTGTTCAAATTATCAAGCGTGATTCATAGATATTATTGCACTGACTTTGACAATTGGAGATATTTTTGGAACAGCATAGGAGTTCGAAGACCAGAGGGTCGGAATTTCATATTGTCATATTAACGATATTGTCATGATCATACAGAGAAACGGTTTTTATTTGTTTCAGCGAAAACCGTGCAGGGGATGAACAAAACAAAGGGATCAAATTTGCTTAGAAATGATTGGGGATTTCAAGAATAATTTTTATTTTCAGAGAAATCAGTGGCGTACCATCAATGTGCCAAAATCGGCATGTGAAATTCCGTACGAACGCCACTGGTGGAAATTAAAAAATGTGGTACATACATGCCAAATTTAATTAAAATATCTAAAGTGGTATTACAGATATTAATAATAATTGATTTATTTTTGAAAACTTTACCACCCTGTATCTCAAAAATTAAGATGTTTAAGACATACGTTCATATGAAGTTTTCTTTTTAAAATGAACCCAAAAATCGACTCCTTAAATATTGACATTCAATTATGAAACATCCTGTATATTCTCACTAGTTAGATGACAATAACATCTATAGTGCCAATTGCAGGAGAGCTACCTTTTGTTAGATTTTTGGTTTAGGCGTGATATTAGGGAGGTGGATTCTATAGAGCTGCTAAAACTCCTCCATGCTCTTAATCGGCTATAGCTTCGCTTTTTTTACTTTATTAAACAGTTTAACCAACTGAGTTTTCTACTTCCGAGCGCCCTGCACCACTAGGGATGGTTATAGGCCGATTTGGTAGTTCTCAGAGGACAAAAGAAAAGATCTACTTTGTACTGTAAGTCGCCAGGACCCAAGGGGCATCCTCCGAAAGGATACAGACCAGTATTTTATTAGCAAAGTTTTAAATTATCGATCTCAGGAGTAATCTACCTTAAAATAGACCAGAGCCTGCACATCTACACTATTAGCAAAACATGTTGAGTGAAAATTTGAAGTCTAACTATTGTAATTGTCATACAGCCAGCCAGCCAGCCATAATGATATAATCGTAAAAAATATATAAATTTATAACTCGGGGCCTGTCCATAATGAGTTGTTTATTGTTTTTCTCCCAGTGTTCTGCCAGCTTATTACTGGGACATAATCTCCTGGATGATATACTGATGCTATTGCTACCTAAGTCACACAGACGGCTGTTGATGCGACCTGAAAACGGCTGCACCTAGGAAGTGGCACTTATACGATACGATACCCTTTCACAGGGCCATTTATGAACCGAATTGCATGAAATTCAAACTGGACATAGCCAGTACCACATCAAATGTAATGTCACTGCTTTGGTATTTTAATTTTAAACTTTTCCTCCACTTCCATATCCTTTACGTTCTTAAATGCTTTACAGAATGTTCCATTGTTGAGCGCATTAAGATCCATTTTTTAACTGTTTGGAAAGCACTATCGGACTGAATGAAAAAACGTCCTGCAGCTCACCTTATATTTCCAAAGTGTGACCTTGAAATCTACAGTAATAGATTTCTGCACGGAGATAGAATTGTTAGCCCGGACGCAAACCTCGAAAGCAACTTAGTGTGATTTCGACCCATACATTATCGAGAGTAGCTTTACTAGTTTTACAAACCCCAGTCCAGAACCGTACAAGCAAAACATTCGAACCCACGCAGCACAGATACAAACCTAGTTACTTGAAGGCCCCCCGATCAAATTATCCTATCCCGGAAGTAAACCACCACGATCAAATTGCCTTAAACGACCTTGAAACTTCACCGTAACCTGACAACAAACCTCCGACCCAAATAGCTCGGACGCAAACCCCAAGAACCCTCGACTCTGGCACAAACCAAATTACTTTACCTCGAACGCAAACCTCCGATACTTTATCTCGACCCCCTTGACGTTACCACAGGCGCAAACCTCGCTAGCGCAGTTCAGAACAACTCAATCCTAATGACTTTTCTAGGGGGATTTTAGTGTGATTTAGAATCACCCGTACACTACCATCGACAAGAACCCTCAGGCGCAAACCGAATTACTTTAGCTCGGACGCAAACTTCCGATACTTTATCTCGAGCACAAACCTCGACCCCCTTGACGTTAGCACAGGCGCAAACCCCGCTACCACAGTTCAGAACCACTCAATTCTAGTGACTTTTCTAGGGGGATTTTTCATCTAGTGAGATTTAGAATCGGCCGTACACTACCATCGACAACACAACCCTCAGGCACAAACCGACTTACTTTAGCTCTGACTTTGAGAACGCGTTAGCTTAGACCCACTTTAGTTCAGGACACAACCCGCGTTCAACTCTTAGCTCGGACACAAACCTCCGATACTTTAGCTCAGACGCAAACCTCGATCCCTTGACCTTAGCACTGACGCAAACCTCGCCAGCAGAGTTACAACCCTAGTTACTTTTCTAGTGACTTTTTGATTTAGAATCGACCCCTATATCACTAGCAGACTTTCAAACCTCTCTAGTGACGCAGAGTTTCAAACCTAGTTACTTTTCTAGTGACTGTTAGCAGAGTTTCAAACCTCTCGTGACCTTCTAGTGACTTTGAGCAGAGTTTCAAACCTAGTTACTTTTCTAGTGACTGTTAGCAGAGTTTCAAACCTCTCGTGACCTTCTAGTGACTTTGAGCAGAGTTTCAAACCTAGTTACTTTTCTAGTGACTTTTTTCACATCTAGTGACTTTTCTAGTAACTTT
Organism: Photinus pyralis; assembly: GCF_008802855.1. Taxonomy (NCBI): domain Eukaryota; kingdom Metazoa; phylum Arthropoda; class Insecta; order Coleoptera; family Lampyridae; genus Photinus; species Photinus pyralis. The sequence continues at coordinate 6,389,043 of NW_022170510.1, forward strand.
TGAGTTAGAATCGGCCTTATATCACTACTCTTATGATTATCTGTCGTCAGAGCTTAACTTGTGCAAGTTCTGTGTTACTATATTAAAATGATGTCTTTATCCAGGAACACGTCTCGCCAGGGTGCGGGCCTCCGCTAACAATTCGACGAGAACCAAGATGCCGCGGGCGGAATCCATTGAACCTAATGTGACCTTCGGTTCTCAAGATGTCTGCAATGAAATAGATCTGTAATTCGGCTTCCAGGCTTCTGAACAATGCCATGAACTGTCCTGAATTACTTGCTAACGCTACAATTAGAGTGCCAGCATATTTCTTTCGTAACAATGGTACCTTTTACTACCCGCAACAAACATATTGTATACCTTTAATAAACAGTTACAAAATTGTTCATAATTTCAATTCAAGAGTAGACATACAGAACTGCAAATTGTTAGAATTATTAGATTTAGATAATGTGCGAATATTATTTAAATCTTGAGGAAGTTCCCAGTAGTACTTAATTATCAGTTTGTTTTCAACATAAATTTTTTTTCACATGCAATTTGGCACACTGCACAATAGTGATTTTTTGTGTTCTGTAATTGGATGTAAATATTTCAGAAATTAAAACTATTAAAATATTTGCAAAATTTTATTTTATTCGATGAGCACATCATTTTTCATAAGCAGTGCGTAAGAGCACAAAATGAGCACGCCAAATTAACACATTTACTTATTTTCACTGGCACTATCGAAACCGAAACGGAATAATAGAGTATTCCTTTTGACCAATGCAATTTGGTCTTTGACATTACAAATTCTGACGTCTGAATTTACCGTACCGTAGCTGAATGAGTATTAAAGGTAGAATGGAATGCCTAAAAAGACCAATACTTTGGAAGATTGCCTATAAGGGATGAGAATTAATAGTTCAATGACCGTTCGTCTGCTCCATGCCAGTCAGAGTATTCAAATTTTGTTTCTTGACGAAGCCTTAGTCATTGGACAATTAGCATTAGCACACATTATCTACTCGTAAATCCACTTTAAATGAGAGTGGCGACTAAAAATATTCGACTTTAAAATTACGAGATAGCCTTTACATTCAATTGGCAAAAATTCAAGCAGTAGAATTGACGGTGAAAATTACGAATGCATATTTAACATTAGTTTCACATAAAGGATTGTTTAGCAGAATATAATGTCATTAAACTGATGGGAACTTATTTATAATGGAGAATGGCATTAATTAAGTATGTGGCCTCATCACCTTGCCAAAATGTTGCATCCTCTCCATTCCAGTTTAAAGTAAAGTTTTAAAGGCGATGGTCCTTTGTCTACGATTTGTTAAGGTAAGGAGCGGGTTGAGTTCTCTAAGACTGAAAGTCAGTGATACCTTGTCACTTTCAATTTTAGGGGTAGTGGGTGGTTACGTCGGATTCTCGTCTGACAAGGGTTACTTTCGTGCAGTATTTATTACTTATTAGTCATACCGCGAACACAGTGTGTACTGCGAGCATAATATATGCGTTATTAACCGCGCTTATTATTCATTGCACACGAAAATGGGAGATTGTCTGCGATTATAACGTGGCCGTTAATTGAGGCCGCCTAAAATTATTTGTTAGGTGTAATGTAACGTGTAAATGAGTAAAAATGTGATGGGGATTCCTTCTAATTTATGCATATTTAAAAGTCTCCTTATACGTGGTTATTAATTAAGATATTTAAATGAGAATTCTATAAAGTACAATGAACGTTTGGAGCTGCTCTAGTTATCGACATGAGAGGGAGATTCGCTTAGAGAAATTATAATAGAATGTTAATCCTTCATGAACGTCAAGTTCGTTTGCACTTCCTGAAGGTTTAACTTTTATTGATTTGCTGAAACCAAACTGAAGATTAGCTTGCTATTGGAATCCGCGCAGACCAACAGGAAAATCTCCTACTAGTCTAGCGGCAGACACGTCCTATTTCCATCCACTGTACGACAATCAGCTGTGCGGGTGCGAGTGGGGTGTCTCCCCTAAGAGGGGTAAGGGGCAACCGGTTACTGCATAGCGCACCACGAGCCGGCATTCGCGATACGTCGGGCTTCCGGTTCGCTCCGGAGCTACCGTGACCTCTTCCGGGTCGTCTGAAGAAGTTAATATTTTTAGGGGCTGTGAAGAAGTACAGGGTCTGGGATGGAGGCTGTGAACGGCGTGTCCGAGCTTGATAAGGGCGGTCCGCCTGCTCCTAGTCCTTTAACGGGTTGCTACCTACTCATCGTCGTCGGGGAACCGCACTCCAAAGACCACAAAGATATCATCTTGAGGAGAATCGCAAAAGGTAGGCGACGATTTCACTTATTATCACAATTAAACGGCACCTTTGCACGATTTGAGATAGGCGGGGATGACGAGCGAAATATCGATTGCCTTTGAATATGTCAAAAAATTTAATGGTGTCCCGAAAAATTTAGTTTTCCAATACACATAAAGGAAATTCCCGTCTAAATTTAAGTGCAGTTTTGTCTCCCTCGATAATTTCTCGTCTATTTCTGTAACGCAATCCCGTCAATGTGGCAGCAGTTGCAGTAATCCATTACAAGTTTTTTGTGGAAGAGTAATTACTAAAAACGAGATAACCTCGGTTTTTACTTGGTTAGTCACGAAAAATGTACATTTCGTTTAAATTCAACTTTTTACCTAAACAATTACGCACGGAAATCGAACTCATGGTGCACTTATTAGTGCATCTGTTTCTATTCGTCTCGAATTTTCTGAATAATTTAGCATATAATCGAGAGAACGCTGCATGCATATTTAAGCTGTAAGTAGAGCATAAATTGACTGTTGTAATTAAATAACACGAGAATCTGTCAAAGACATTATATTCTATTAATTACCTACAATTAAACGGCGTCTTTACTGATGGGAACTTGCATTGAAGTATGTCATATACACGCTGCAGACAGTGAAAGAGACGGTCTAATGAAAATCGCATTACTTTCAAATGTATGCGATTTTGCTCTGTATCAAATTGATTAAACCACATTTACCTCGAATTCATGGCAATTTTTCGTTACCGTTTGTTGATTTTGGCACGGTTACCGTTTTTTGCGCCAATTTTTAATTAACAGTTGCTTAACACTAATTGTTAAGTGAGAAATCAGGTTCTATTTTGTAACCTTTAACACGTAACCTGTAAACCTTATAAACTCGTAATTTAATTATTAAATCGATACGATGTTTGCTCACATCGCGCTTAATGAAACTGTTGTGTAAAAAATCAGAAAATTCCCTATCCGATCACATTCTGCAAACACTCTTGCTATACCCTCGTCTCGTGTACATATTGAAACATTATCACTGAACCCTTAAAAATAAGGATTGAGACACAAACAGCTTTCTATACACAGTTCACCCTATGTACATACATTGTGTAATTTCCACGAGATAGGTAGGGTGTGTTACCTAAATAAAATGGCAATTAACTGCCCTGCCTGAAACCTTTGACGTAGAACTGGATGAACTTTGATAACATTTCATTATAACTAGACCAATTTGCTTCTATTAGTTGCAGGAATAAATTGCGAATTTTAATTATTCTAAGCGGTGCATCTATTAATCGTTTTTATTAACGAGCTTTTGAGATTCGTTCGTGTATTTTTTTAATGTTCTCGTTCGCGCAAGAATTTTCGCTATTCTATAATAATAATAATAATAATAATATATAATTCCTATACAGGCTTATTCAATAAATTCTGTTTGAGAGACTCTTTTAGCATTTTTGAATTTATGGCTCATTGTTTCGAGAACAATATGGGTATGTGGAATTTATCCACCTATATTTCTCAGAGTAATGAAAATAAAATCACGATTTCTCGGAAAATAATTAGTGTGTCAAGTTTCTAGTGTTACTGCAACACATCCTTGCAATGACGATGTTCCCAAATTAATTTTTAAAATCATATTTTTATTTTGCGACACAGATTAAGTGGATTTTCCCGAATGACACTTCTTTGAAAACGTTTCATTTGCGCATTATTTCCCTTACACGTACACCCAAAGATAACTAAAAGCTCTTACGTTCAAAGCGTTTGGAAGGCTTCTAAAGTACCTTTTAAGGAAAAAGCACGTGTTAACACGACAATGGCAAAATGAGGCTTCCAACATGCAGTCTCTCGCTTTGCTAAATACGTGGAAGCGGTGATTTTCGATCCTTTTGTTATTCCGATGACGACGAAGAGCGCAGCAAGGGGGTTGTATTACAATTTATTAACAGAAACGAGCAATTATTGTTAATTTTCATGGGAATTGAAGGCCTATTGTGTGTCTGAAATGGGAAACTTGCAAATTCGGGCAGAGGGTAAGTGTGGTATTGATCCGAAACTCGCGCCGGCGATGTTGCTGCGCGTCAGGTCAGGGGGTGTTCACAAACCACCTTACGGTGGCGACCCCCATTTTTGCCATTACAGCTTTTCTTACCTTTTTTTTGCGAAAAGTAAACCGTATTACTGAATTTCGGTTTCTCTGCGGGCGAAAACTCTCTGTCGCCCTGAAATTTGGGCTTTTTTAATCATCCCATATAGGCACAAAAAGTAGGGAACTGGACTGCAGTGAATTTTAGTCACTTCACCTATTAACTCAAAAAAATGCTTTACTAACCTATTAGAATAATATTGAACAACACAGACATGCGATAAACATTATAACCTCATAACTCAGGCGAGAAAGTACTCGAGTTCAAGAGATGGCTATGGAAGTTTGCCAAAAGTTGTACTCTTGTAAGATGAGTTATAAGATGAGATGTATCGATAAATCTCAATTTTGCATGTCTGTCACACGCCCCATGCTGTTCAAGAAGGGAAAAACTTATAAAAGAAAACTTGTTTATAACTTTTCGCGTATTTCGACTGAAGTGAACGCTGTATTAAAACGGGAATACGCTGACGAGAAATTCATGGGTCAAGTAATTAAAGTTAAATTTGCGGGGTGTCTCGCACTTTGTGACCATTAAGGACGGTTTTTTGCTAATGAGACTTGGGAATTTAGCAAAATTTATTCAAGTTTGTAAATTGTCTGTTTTTTTTAGTTGTAATTTTCTAAACGTTGGAGGGGATTACCCAAGCTGTAATTAAAGAAAGCAATTAATATCGTGTAATTTATACTGTGATAATGTACGTGCCAGATGAATTTATGGTATGCCGTAAATTAGTTTTTTTTATTACTTATACTTATCTTGTCTCAATTCCCTGCAAGATGTAGGGAGAAGTTGTTTTTTGAAATTACTTATTTCTTTAAGTGGATGGTTTTTCATTGAATTCCCTATAGCCCGATCTTAACAAAGCACCATGAACAAAGACCCCAAAAAAACAATGCAAATCCGAAATGAAATTAAGCTCTCCCACTAAAATTATTTAAATCTGGGAGTAAATTTGATGATTGGAAGATACACCAAACCTGGCGATTTTTGAATTCTATCCGAAATTTTTAGTAAATGCAAATTTTGGAAACTGGCTTTAGATTTGCTTTTATTCCAGGCGCTTATTTATTAAATTTTATTCTTTCATAAATAAAAAAAGTTGGCAAATGGTCGAGATCTGAAAAGGGCACTGTAAATTTTGAATCGATTAGACCCAACTTTTCGTATTATATGGCTAAAGCTATTCCAATATTGATTTTGGCCTGCATTGCCAATTCACCAACTCCGATCCCAAAATTTGATATAGAATCCACCTGCAAAATTTCATCGTAAACGGACCATTCGTTTTCGAAAAATCATGCTATGGGCAGACGGACAGACAACGGCAAAATATGCAAACCTTGGAGATCTAGGACACATCGGCCACTGATAACAACGCTCACTGCCTGACTCTGGTCACCACGTCCACTTTTAAGTTTCATATTAATATCGTCCCCCACAGTTTGTCATTCGGGTCACAACGTCTCCTCGATCCATAAAGTTGCGCATAAATTAGTTTATACTATATTTGCACATCTATTTCATTTATGTTTTGATTTTTGAGATATCCGCAAACGTTTTCGTTAAATCAAAGCCGACTGAATATGAAAAGTGTCATAAATTTTTGCTTCATTTAACAATATTCACTTTATTGTGACGTAAATTTAATTACGTTTTGAAATGAATTGATTTATAACAGTTAAAATATTATTTATCACTCACATACACGCAATTTATAACAGCGAGAACTATTTATTAATTCCGCGTTAAAGTTGGAGCTGTGTTAAAACGCAATTCGATTTTATTATAATATAGCAAACGCCCCTCTTTCGCGAAAGTTCTCGAACGCTCCCGAGTGTTCCAGAAAGTTCTCGAACAAATGCGTCACATCCGGTTTCGTTTCTTATCCCATTCTAGATTATTCGCTACACTGCCACTCTCTTAAAACTGTATCATCTCACCCAGGCGACCGTTGTTTTATAACTCGACCTTGATGGTGCAACCCTATTTTTGATATCTGAAGTAGCATCTGGTAGAGGGAAAAAAGTGGCCATTATAATGCGGTCAATTTCGAAATATTTTTTAAATAACTTCAGTAAAAAATAAAAACGATTTTGCAAAGTTTCGTTTTTTTCCGGATATCTCCGAAAGTAGTCGGATTTTTGGCAGTTTCAAAACTGCATTTTGTTAAATATCAAAATGCGCAACTTTGCCAAATTTAATCTACCTATCTATTTCTCACAGTTCCCGAGATCCCCATGGTGGCCCTCCAATTTGAATCACCCTATATAGAGGTACCTCTCTTCCATTTTCCAATTTATAATCAGACGTACATCACTGTCACTTTCTTGAGCTGTTCGGATTTCTCGAAGTGCCCAATTATTTTGAGATATAGCCAATAGAAACGAAGGTATCGTTTCGTTGGTTAGCCACGCACAATATATCTTTGTTTCTATTGGTTTAATGATCTAGTGATTGTGAACCGCGCAATGATTGTAGAAGTATAAACCCACCATAAGAAACCTCTGCCATGTACTGGATGACAAGCAAGTTCTTTACGGTATTTGTCTCATGGGAAATTTCATGCTGTGTCGTAGCCATGAAAGCGATGACGTTTTAACCATCAAAAAGGCCTGCAAATTGTAAGATGTTTGGAATTTGGAATGTTGAGGAATGCTTGATGTAAAGAGCCGGGAATCCATACAGAATGATCTAAAGCCTGGTAGGCTCCTTCAAGCAAGAACACAGGAGATAATAAAGAAAACTAAAAAGAGGGTGTTCATGGCCTACTTATTAGTCCATGAGGGTGTTGACAGATCGAAGAATAAATTATAGTCAAAAGCGACCGTTTTAAAATCTTTGAATGAAGAATTGGGGATGAAGAAAGGATCCAGGGGATGGATTCCCAGCCTCCTCATACTTCCAAGAATTAATATAGCCCTATAGTCCATATTTAGCACACTACTATACAAAGTTAAAAAAACACTTAAGAGGCCAAATACCTAGCGGTGGAATAAGTGTGTAGATGTGGAGGACACGTGGAAAAATAAATTTAATTTCGCTTTAAAGTTCTTTTCTTCCATATGTACCTAAGTAGATTATCTACATAAAAATGCCACTTCGTACTTATCAAACATTTTTTCTATAATTGTTGATAAGTGATTTTAATTACTATAATTTGAATATCAGCACAGCTACAGAGAAAATTCTAATGAGATGGAATAAGTTAATTTAAATTAGTAACAATGAATATTCCTTATTCAACGTAGTTTTCCATAAATCACTTTTGTTATCAGCGCCCTACAAAACGACAAACTGGAACTAGATTTTGTGCGTAAGGTGTTTTTGTTGCTGGTGCGTACAGAAAAAAACATATTTTGACCTCAAATAATTTGGAAAACTGTTAAACGATAGACACTATGGGAAAGCGTAAATTTGGGGTATTATGTAATAAGGACAAGTTGGATCCCAGATTTTTAAAATTGATTTACTAGAGATATACTTATACAATAAATCAACCACTTACACTCAAGCATTGCGAATATAAAATAAGCAGTAAATATCTATGTTTCTGACATCTCTCACAAAGAACAGCGAAGAAATGTATTGGGACTGCTTAATTTAAGGGTTGTGCTATTAACATATTTCCAGAATACGGCTTTTCAGCGTATATGCTAAAGGCTAAACATTACAGCATTAAAGCGCGTTACACTAATGGCATTAAAATGACATCGGCTAAAATGCGAACAATGTTATTCACGTTTGGAAGACAAGAAAAAACGGAATACCTCAATAAATCTCAACACTATGCAATATATAAGCCGTTAAAACATAAAAGTAAGATTCTATACTGCAAATTGAAAATTTCTTAACGCCATTGCACATATAATCAAGTCATTTCCTTTAACTTATGCATCGCTGATTATTTATGCATTTCTATTATCTTACAACTGCTTTTTGTCGGAATTTACCGGAGGTGAACTGTGTAGGTTTTTGCATAAATATCACATAGATCTACGGTACGGTGGTTCTGGAAGGCCAGGAATAGTTTTTTTAACTGAAAATAGTGTATTTGGGACAATTGTCTACAATACTCGTTATTTGGAAATTTGAGAAACAATTAGTAAGAGGTTTAATAGGAATAGATCAATGTTCCAGAGGTTACTCAATTTAAACAATTTCAGAAGAAATGGGGTTTGATGTCATTTTTATCTAATCTAGTCCATATGAGAGGAAAAGAATTTAAGGCAAAATATTGCCAATGGACTAAAGTGTGTTTTTATCCCGAGGGTGCTGATTGATGCCCGAAACGCTTCGATCTTCCCGCCCTGGCAACAAATTTGACTACGGCCTTAGTGGTTGTTTATTCGCACCAAACAGGGTCCGTTGGGCTATAGACTCATAAATTAGCCAGGGGAGATGGAATACCCCTTATGAAAGGGACAGAGACATTAATGTCCATCCTAGTAGAACATTTTAGGGGGAGCTGTTCCCTAAGCGATATCGCCAAGGGCTGGAAGAATGTAGGGCGAATGTCTTAATTTTTGGGAGCCTACATTCATCGAGTGCCCAACATTTTTAGCATTATGCACTTTGCAATTGTCATGTAGTAATACGGTCTTATCGGAAACCTTCTGAGGTCCTTCCTATCGAACGGTAGCTTCAAGGTTTTTAATAGCCTTTTTTATCGCCATTAATTGTAGTGTCCTTTTTCAGAATGCCCTTACAACACCGAAAACACCACTGTCATCAATCGCCACGCTGAACACCGCATTTTCGCGCACCTGTAATAACATCAGTTTACAAAATTAATTAACTTATAGCAAAAATCGCAGCGCTTATCTACAACCGGAAAAAAACTTGAGATAAGCTTTTCAAATATTATGCAATACGTCAATGAACACAATAAAACCGGTTTTCATTATCTTCTCTCCAAGCGCTGTGTGTAGACTAACTTTGATAAGGTGTCGACTTTTTGCTCACGACTACATTCCCTGAATTGATATATCTGGACAGGCGTGAAGGTGAATTAAAACTGGAACCTTAATTAAACGTGGATCTAGACTTGAAAATCAGAGTTTGGGACTACGACTGAAACTCGAACTAAAAATTAAAAACGGAATCTAAAACCCCTATAGAAATCACATGTAACTTTCCGTCGAATACAAAAAATTAACATTTTCAAATTAATAATGACAGTAAACCGGCTAAAAGGCAATGGTTGACAATTCAATTGACTCAAACAACGAATGGCATAACATAATCCTAAAAATAATGCACGAGGTAGCAAAGGTGATTAAGCAAATGGATGCTACTTAAGTATTTCATAAATTCAGATTCCAAATTGCGAAAAAACTACTTCCAGAAATATGACAATTTCTATTCGAATTCATGCGAATTTCTCCGTCTTCTGAGTTTACCAAAATTAAGTAAAATTAATGGTCTTACATGCACTGCACGCTGTATACATATGTGATGGAGCTAAAGACCTTAACAAAACCTCCACATCCAAAAAGAGTGGTTAAAATTTCATCCAAAAAGTGACCTAGAATATCTAATAGGAGACGTAAGAAAGGAAAAATACAATATTGTCTGCTGTGTCTCGCTGTGATGAAATGTTGTAACTAATCCATTGGAGGGTTGAAGTAAATTAATTATCACAGCACATAAAGCTTGTCGAGAAAATCTAAAATGATCGTGCAAAATTAACATTTCAAGCACTACGATAGAAAAATGTGCTATTTATTTTCAAATCAGTTTATAGAGACATCATGAATAACGCATTGTGTATTTCGATAAGAGCTACAATTCAGTGACCGAAATTCCATAACAATCCTCAAAAGACACCCCCTTGTTAAAATTCAATGCACAAGACAAATAAGCGGCGGCAGCCATCTTCAAAGCTTGAACATTCAAAATGCTGATTCGGCATGCTGACTGCGTTCTTTATTGCTTGTAAAACTTAATCGATATAAAACAGCTTGAGATCCGCGAGAGCCTTCTGATGAGTTTCTTAGATACATTTGAAGTGTAGGAAACAAGGCTTTCATTTTAGAGCGGAACTCACACCCACTTCAACAAATCTAGGTAAAAATGAGGAGGGATCGCTCCATGGTTAAAACTATCCTGAGTTATTCATACTCTCTCAATTAAAATCATTTTGGCGCCGCGCCGGTTGAAAAAAGAGGTAGATGTTGCGTAACACACTTTGAATTCTTTATCGGTTCCGATATTCACTGAAAGAGAAAATTGTAACGGGAGTAAATGTAAGGGAAAGGCGGCGAATGGTCAATTGTGCACGAGCCGTCATTGAAAACAATTATCAAACGAGGTGCTCAAATAAGATGAAGTGGAAACTTTTCCAGTTTGGTCCATTAGGCGCGTAACAATGTAACGGAACTTTTAGATTTTATTTTATTTTCTCCCAATTACACTCACAAGGTACTGACAATTGGAGTCTACGGTATTACTGTACAATTCCTTTTAGCAGGAATGCATGCAGGAGTATTATTGCGAAACGGGCGGAACGTTTCTAATTTTTGCATTGTTTATCACCGAATGTTTTTAACAAAGATGTAAAAAATTATACCTACGATACTCAATTTTTACTCTTTTTACCCTTTTTAAGGGGATCCTTTTAATCGCCACTCTTGAAACTTTCTAAATACGAAGGGTCGTTTTTATATTCTCGGACTAGGCAAGAAAACAACAATTTTTTCGTAGTCATAATTTCCTCCTTTTTTATATTGTGTGTTGCTTCCTGGGTCTCTTATAATCAAGTAGCTCTTTTCGTTGTTTAGGCCTGCCATTTCTAGGTACGTCTCTCTGGTTTGGATGAAATCCTCGAGGTCTTCTATCTTGCCCGCGATTACGAGTAGGTCGTCCGCGTACGCCAAGAGTATGGGTAGTTGCAATTGGATTTTTTATAATTCCAGACGCATCCTGCTGTTCCACTACAATTTTTTTATTCTATGCGAGGTCTTCTATCAAGAAGTAATTTTCATTCTTATCCTTATCTTCATAAGGGTTCTGATGAATCTGAAAGTTGTCTCCATCATCACTATCTGGGGCCTTGTTCTCCGGAAGATCTTCCATAATGCGCTCAAACTTCATTTGCAAGTAATCCTCTTCATCAGCAATAATACCTATTTGATTAACTTCTTTCATATCATCTTGCAGAGCTCTTTCCACTACTGATTCAATGTTTACATTCATTATTTCTTTCTGAGTTATGATTTCCTCTAGATCCCTTTGTTTTTTAACCTCAGGTGGAAATAGGAATTCCGAATTTATTTTTATTGTTGATGGTCACTTGAATTTTGGGGTGGGGATCTGCACTGTCTACTTCCCTTCTTTGGGGACTAAGTTCCTGGTCCATACCTCCTGAATTAATATATAATTTAATTTTGGATTATGGGTTAGAACATGCCCGTGCAGTCTAGTTTGGTCACCCTGTATAATATGTGGCAGAAAGGTAACCTTGTCAAGTAAGATTCCAATTAGTTGAGTCGAACGATGGAGCTAAGCATCTTATTCATCCCGGCCAGGACACATGTCGAGCAATATCAAAAAGTTATTTGACAAATTAATAATGTTGGAATTGTTTGTTCAATTGCCACACAAGTTACCAAGGCATATGTAATTAAAAATAATGCATAATGAAAAATTGCATCAACATTCAAAACAGCCCAGTCCGAGAATAAACGACCCCTCGTATTTAAGAGCTCAAACGAAGTTAAAATGGAACTCGCATGGTACATACATACCGATAAAGATATATCGAAAGCACCACACCTATATGTTGGGGATGAGTATTTTATGTTACTTTGAAAAATCTTTATGGCAAATGTGCAAAATTTATTACGGCAACCCTAATTTTATATGGGTCGCGAACTATAAAAATTTCCGAAAGGATAAAAATAAAAAGATTGAAAAAGATAAAATGATGACTGCAGATTTGCGAAATTGATACTCTTGCACTAAACGACACCCTTAAATAATGTACGTACAAGTAGATATAGCAAAGCTGTATTCGATAAAATTGAATAATGAAACGACGTTTCCTATCTAAAGCAAGAAAATTTTATAAGGGTCGTTCCATTATCTAGGCGAGACTTGGATTTTGATTCGAACAACACGCTGTGCTTTCCGCGATGATTATCTAGTAGTGTTTGGAACTCACACTATTTGTCTGCCATAGTTTTCTTGACTGGTTGGATTAAGATCACCACGTGGAATTGCGGCAGAGGATGCTCATTTCACTATTTATGAAGGCGTTCCTCTTATCTTACATAATTGAGCTTCTAAACTGTTTCTGAATTAAGTATGGTTAATGCTCTTTGTTCTTATCCGCCATAAACCGCCATCTCTTCGAAACGCACAATTTAGGTATCTCAATTCACTGCAATTAAAATTATAATTTTGATGAGAAGTTTGAACTGCATGTGAGATTTACCAAGCCAGAAAGGAAAACGATACATTTTCTTTTACAACCTGCAATTTATTCATCATTTATGATTTTAACGAGGATTTTAACGATTCGCCATTGTAATTGTCTTACAGTCTTATTTCAATTTCAAATGTTTGAGCGGATGGAGCAGGGTTTGCCAGTGAAATCTCAAGGTCCGAACAATGTTTATTTAACAAACGAACCTCTCCTTCAAATTAGGAGAACATGATTAAGAGGAAGAGGGCCCTAGTTAACAGATCGCCATCTGCGCAAGATTTACACATTTGTGGCAACAAAAATTAAGATATAGGAACGGGTCGGTCTCGGTAGTCTCGGAGGTACTCTCAATCGGAGAATCGGTAGCTCCAGGCATCTGACGGTCGGATCCAGCAAATGGCGGCGGTCACTTCGGTAACTAAAACAAAATTAAATCCCAACCGCAAAATTTCCTAACGAACGGAAAGCAATTAAGCATGGTCAAAGTAGCAGCATCTACGGAAAACAATTACGGAATAACGTACGGAAAATCCCCGCCTTATTCTTCGAAAAGCACACTTTCAACTTTCATTTCATCTAAGTTTGATTACAAAATGACGGGAAATAGACCACAGATGTACTACTTTAAAATAATTTTTACAAGAACTTAGACATCTTTTCTTATTTAAATGCTTATTTATAGACGAAAATATTCCTTGTCTCATTGAGCTAGCTATAGTGTTTTTGAATTCATAAAACTAAAGTTGATTAATGTTCATAGAAAATCACTATAGCTTGGCGCAAAACTTAAGCAACAATGAAAAGCTGAAAAGAAAGGGATAAATCGCACAATTGGATGTTTCGATTTTCTCTTGTAGTGTACTGTGTAGTGTAGGGAAAAGCCTGCCAACGGTTTCATCATATGATTTTAGTAGTCTTTTATAATCCTTTTCTAGTACATCTCCACTGTGAAACGAACGCCGATGAAAATCCTGCGGACAATCTACCTGCCTAATCTTTTATTTCAATTTGAAATGCAAAATGAAATATCATAAGTAAAGTCACAAAATGAAAATCCAAGCCCGAACAATTTTTAATTAACAAGTCAACCCTTTCGGCGAGAAAGATAACCGCTTTGCACTAACACGGAATTGCACTTTGTAACAGAGGTAGGATCTAATTTGTGCAAAAATTTAAGCTAAACCTTTTTTCCTAAAAGATGAAAGCGTTCTTTTGGTCTTACATAATTGAGTTTGTGAACTGTTTTCGAAATAATACAATTTTAATTTGGTTCGCTTTCATACTTCTCAATGCGCAGTGAATCATGATCTGTGAACACCAAATGCAAATATCTGAATCGTTACACATTCAGCAACCCAAGAAAGAAAACGATAAATTTTTAGACTCCGGTCTTTCAACATTCTTTGGTAGTCTAAAGAGCATGCAACATTTTCATCATATAACTTTAGCAGTCTTCTTTTATGTATTATCCCTTTGTATAGCTCGGCTGGTAACGCCGAAAAAAAGCTTTGTACATTCCAACCTTTGTATTTCAATACAACATGTAAGGTGAAATTGGACTACCGTGTAGAGAGTAGACTAAGGAAAATGTTTGCTTTAAAAGACATCTACTTATTCTATGTATTTTATTTGATTTGCCGACGTTTGTATGACGTCAAATCAATGTATTAAACCTGGGCAAAACAAATCGTCTATTTGTGCAAATGTGTAAGATGTTGCGAATTCACGAAGCGTACCTATTCCTGGTGCTTACAATTACAATGGACCAGCAGGCGATCACAAGCCTTTATTATATCAAGGCGGTAATCCAATATTGCCATATGTGGACCCATGAAGTATAGGAATACAGTCCGTTTCCTCAATATGTCTTTATTTGGCGAGGTACGGAACATTTGTTAAATATAATTTTATATGTAACATTACGATCTATCTGATCGCATATTTAAACTTCCGGTATCAGTTCCGGTTTAACCGGAAATCGATGCAAGTTTTGTTTTTCAAATGCAATGTTTTTTAAGAGCAGAGAAAGAGCAAGCAATTATCTGTACGACAATATGAAATATGTATACGGTTGATATACAAAGAAATAGAGAAATTCGTGATTTAATATTTTGAAAATTTATGCAATCTAGCATGTCGTGTGCCATACGATACAGAAAAAACCTACAATAACTTGTTCATTGTTTCGTTTTGAAAATTTACTTTTGCACTATACGATCTACCCATGTAATGCAACAGGCACCGTGCATCCTGACAGCACACGGCATGCTAAATTTCATAAATTTTCTAAATATTGAATCACGAATTTTTCTATTTTTTGTATATCAACCATGTGGGTATTTCATATTCAAATATCTAAAAAAAACATATGCATTTCATTTGAAATGATAAGACAGTTATAAGGTCAAGGTCTACTATTTCCTTGATTCTCTTAAGTAAAAGTTTTTCAAATACCTTTGACATTAGGGGAGGGGTAGGGGGCTTATTGGTCTGTAAGATAAGGGTTGATTGGGTGGTTTTCCAGGCTTGGCAGTCATTATTATCTGAGTGTACTTCCACTGGATCGGAAAATAGGCTAGTTTTAAGATGCTGTTATACAGGGTGTCCATTATGTATGGAATATAGTATATCTCTCGGTAAATATCGACTGTATACAACATTTTTCTATATGAAAGTTGTTTATTTCCCATAATAAAGCAGCATTTCATTGTTTTTATTTCAGAAAACAAATGAGTAACGAGAACCAATTGATTTTCTTTAAATAGCAAGGCACACTTTCATTAGGCTCATTTGATAGAGATTTTCTTTCTTTTTTCAATAACGTAACACGTTAGCATATTTGTGAACAAAAAATTAATTTTTATTTCAAGCTTTTTGTGATAGGTTATGCCACTGCCTTGCAGAATGGTGAACATTTTCATTCTTTGTGATGAAAACCATTTTTCTGCTAATTTCGTTTGGTTTGGTTCCGGGAGTGACTAAACTTTCCCATTATTAATGATTCTGTGCAGGAATTTGACGTTCAAGGGGGTGATTCTCACGACGAAGGCCCAAAACTAGTCACTCAGTCGTTTGTTGTTAAGGTGCGTCTTTGGTCCGTGTAAATTAATTGAGTTTCAAATCAAGTTTGAAGTAGATTAAGTTTATGATTGTCAATAGTGGTGCTTGATAGTCGCATTTGTCTACTGCAAAAAATTACAAGTAGGTACGGAGGTATTAAAATACACTTGTCATTTTCCAAAATAATTCACCACCTAAACTGTCTAGCAAAAGTTTTCCTTAAGATATTGCAAACCTTTGAAGTTCTAGATTAACATTTAAAGTATCCCCTTGCAAAGGACTTGCCAGTTTAGTGCCCACTAATCAAATTTCTTATTATTAATAAATTAGATGAACTAAGTGGTATGCGTGTATGTCTAAAATTATACTACTCACTACAAGAAACACGATTTCAAATGTGAAAATGTCTTAATATGCTTTCCAAATATGCAGTCTCAGATTCTATTTTCTACGTGAAGTTATTTCCGAATTATTCCAATTCTTAATACGCAAACATAGTGAAGAATACTACCTACACGTATGACGTAGGTAAACGAGATAACATCGAAAGTGCCCTTTTACGAAACCAATCACATTTCTTTCAGTTCACTTGACACATTTCCATTCTGTAATAATGCACCCTTTGTTATCTCTGCGTATAAAATGGAAGACCTTATTATAATTATAAAGCTTTTGGTTTTTGTAAATGATATTTTCTTTTACGTTTACAAAAATCACGTGTTCGTGCAAACAGGGTGGGAAATTACTGAACTTTTAATTAGTTTCTCCGTTGGCATCTACCTGGTATTGGTGGCATGTAACAAGCCGGATAGCCCAGTTAAAGCATAGGAGTGCTCTTCACTGCCACTTGGTGTTGGAATCTCCCTCCCTCATAGTGACGACGGAAAAAAATTGCCATACTCAGCAATTGCAATTACTGCAATACAAACAAGATACCCTAACTTAAAGAAAACATTAGATGCAATAGGCAGCTAAAACGAAATATTTACTGAGGTAATTTGATGTCTAATCTAAACAGTACATTCATTTCGTTGGCTTGGACCTATCCTTTATTTGAAGCTTTCACAAACGGGTGTAATTTAGGGCATGGTGCCAAATCTGTTCCACTTTTTTAATAGCAGCATTTTTTTGAATGAATGCACCAAAGGCTAGAAGATTTAAATACCTTTGACATTTCCTTCACATATGCTAACATTATCGATGCATTTAAGATTTCGTACGTCAGATGCGTCATATTCAAAACCACTTTTCAGATTCTTTATAATAGGCTTTATTGAATTTGGATTTTACACCTACCAACTTCTCTTCAGATTTTGCAACAAGCCATTGAATGGACAGTATATTATCTTTTTCAACCGAAGTTATTTTATACAAAGACAGTGATTATCATGGAATTACGAATAAACAACCCACTTAATTTTATCTCCTTTATTTTTGAATTATATTACAGGTAAAATGCTATAAGAAACATGTGTGTCATTGGTCTTTAAAGCACTTGCAACGTTTGAACTCGTTGCGCGTATTTTATAGCTTGTATATTTTCCCCAATAATTGACCGTTTCTAGACTAATCAGCGACCCTGTATATTGCCAAATGCTATGGCCCACATATTTGAGGCTCATAAAGCCCTGCGGGTAAAAGATTTTATTGATTTTCAATTTTCTGATATATCTAAAATATGGGAAATGGAAACGTGCGAACAAGTTTTACGCTTTGATAAATACGCAATCTTTAATTTCATATTGATTTCAAATTTATTGCACATTTTAGGTCACCACTATCCACAAATTTACTTTCAAATGTTCGGGAGAGAGGTGTTACAATTTCCAAATTCGATTCCACAACAGAATTTCTGTCATTTCTGTGACCGTGACTGTTGATTCTATCTAGCTTGTTTTTATTTTATTGGAAAACGTATAAATACTGCTAACGTTATCTACTGAAACACACAATGCAGGAAAACGGAATAAACTACGGTTAATTATACTCACTTAAATGGCCGGGTTGAAAAGTGAAATTCCGAAATTATGTAGTACAGTTAACACCAATCAAGCGACAGGTTACTTTATCTTTACAATATCTTCCAATCGGAGAGAGCTTTCGGATGCTGCACAGATAATTTAAATATCTCTACGGAAACGACTACAAACTGCAAATTAGTTATAGTATCTTGATTTCCTTAATTCGCGAATCGCGGTGGCTAAAATAGCGCTACAAGTCATTACTCTTACCCTCTATTTCCAACTTTTAGAACAGAAATACATAGGTCCGGAACTACAATTCATACTAAAGAAGCCCCCGACTGAAATTTCCATGCACCGGGTGTTCATTAAAGCAGGTAGATTTTATGCTTTTACTATGGGAATGATTATCAGATTATCACGTGTCAAGTGTCGGATATTAAATTGACATTTTAATGGGTAAGTTAATAGTCTATCCTTGAACAGTAAGAGTAGATGAAATAATCACATTAGCGGCAAAGGTAGATAAATTAAACATATGATTGATTTTTATTAAAATTGGAACGCGGAGCACGAAATAAAATGAAGTTCGGAACAGAAAACAATACAACAATAGAAACGACGGGATAGCCTAATCTTGCTATCTTGGACGTCTACATTAAATACCTACAGATCTTTCAGAAGTTTTATAATGATTTCTATGGCTTCTGCTATAAAATAAAACTTTGTATTACACACGACAATAAAGGGATGTGTTAAGTTTCCCTTTATCGTCGTGTATAATGCAAAATTTTATTTTATAGCAGAAGCCATATAAATCATTTATCGTTTTGTATAATAAATCACTATTATATTTCTAGTTTTATATTCGAATTCACTGTAGTTATTTGGTTTGCTGAAAACTTTTATTTACATTTTTGTTCAGAATAAAATATCACTATTGATATATAATTTTTAAATTAGTAGCATTCAATAGTACGTCAACCCCCAAATTCATCATATTAACGTAGGTATATATTATTGATTTTATTTTTTTTCGTTGCACTTGCAAACATACATAATTTATGAATACGCTCCTAGACATTTTGAAGAGTCTTCATTATTTTTACATAAATAAACTTATCTTCGATTCTTTATTTATTTTTTTTTTATTTATTTTGCCTTTATTTTTGAGTGGGCGGAGGCGGAGGCTTCAAGCTCTTTAGAATAATAATTATAATAAAATCATTAATAATTGTTTTTCGTTGCTTGAATTAAACGCAAGGAGTTACGTCACAATAGAGGGCGATTTTAAGGGTTAAAAAATATAATACTGAAGTGATTCACTTTATAGATACTTGTTCATTAATAATATTAAGCAGTAAAAAGCATACCGGTGATATAAGGAATAGTCACTTAAAAAATGTTAGTAAATTAATATTTGTTTAAAATGTAGTCATAATATGGGGTGATTTTCATGGAGTGAAACAAGGAGTACTCCATTTATTTGAATTTATTTTAATTTTAAGCTCTAACTAGTGGGTAATTCCGATATAATTTTGCATATGCAGTGACAGGTAAACCTCATAAAAGTATCAATTTGCTATTATCTTATTATAGATCAAACTATGATTGATGAGAAATACAAATACCATATTGCAAATTGATGGATGGTTTGTTACGCTATGAGTGGATGTAAACTCGGAATTTTACAGTCGTGTAATGACGTCATTTTCGTGGGAAAAAACGTATGTCCTATTAAATTTATTTGTTGCTAAGTAACTGACTACTGGTGTCTAATTACCTGCATGACTTTTACTATACAGTGGTGTACATAATATTTTAGCATTTTTTGATAATAATTAAGTCAATTTCCACAAGAAATCTATAGGTCTTAATAAAAGAAGAAGTCCTAATTAACTGACTGACTGACTGAGATATCAACGCACAGCCTAAACGACTGAAGATATCGAAAATAAATTTTTAACATGTTAAAAAATGCGAATAGTTCATATTTTTTGCGAGCGAAACCGCGATGGATAAAATGTTAGTATTTCAAAAAAGGTCATTTACTCACTAATTATTTTAATAACTTGCTCAACTAACATATAAGTAATATTAACATATTTTTGTTTTTAAATAAATAAAGATTAACAAAACGAAAATCACAGAATATTATTTAGGAATCAATACTCCCGAAAAGACCCAAAAAATAATTAGCAGAGGAGTACATAAAAATTCAAAGAACCACTATCGAAACCACATCTACACAAGAAAAAATTGCACTACCTTGATGAATAGTTGGAAAATCAAAATCGTAAAACAAAAATATACCAATGCCAATTTATTGCAATTGTAATGGTCACAGTATTAGAAGAAAATTAGTCGCCCTCGTCCGTATCGTCAGAGTCAAAATCAAAGTATTCGTCGTCAGTAAGGTCGTCATCTGCGTCTGTAGTGATAACAAGAGGTAGGATGTCAGAAACATCACAAACTTGTACTGCTCCCCAAGCCTCTTGTATTACTTTGTCCGTATGGTTTACGTATTTCTCCCAATTATCCCTAGAAATCTCCCCGATAACCCTTTCCCATGTTGCCAAAACCTCGTGTGGTGATCCCTTAAAATTTGCAATGTACTGATCGTATTTTCGTTTACACTGAGACCACACCATTTCAATCGCATTAAATTGGCAGTGGTATGGCGGTAACCGTAAAATTTTATGTCCTAAAGGCTTAACATATTCATCAAGGTAGTACTTTTTATCTTTGGGGCAGTTTGCGCTGACAATGCTCCATATTTGATCCTTCATTGCCTTTTCTGGATAGCCGATATTTTTTTCCCCTAACCATTCTATCATTCTTTGTTTTGTCCATGATTTGGTGGGAATTTTCTCTAAAAGGCCAGAATGGTAGCTTGCGTTGTCCATAATAATTAAAGATTTTTCAGGAAGATTTGGCACCAGTTGAGTCTTGAACCAATTTTCAAAATTACCCCTGTTCATATTATCATGATAGTCCCCTGTTTTTTTTCCACTTTTAAAAATCAAACTTGCCCCACCAATAAAGCCATCGTTCGTCCCAGCGTGGACAATAATGTATCGATGACCTAAAGAATATCTCTTTTAATAATATTGAAAAGCTATTATATTATAATATCTTATTTTACCTTCATTGGGTTTAATTGATTCCGTGTGCTTAGTATCATCTTGCCAGCTGTTTCGAAATTATCCCTTACTAAATATCCAGGTTTCATCCATAAAAACCGGAGTATAACCCTCATGTCCCAAATTTTTGTTTTCAATGTACTCCCTTAAGAATTTTATTCGTTTGTGGACAATATCCGGTAAATCCATAAGATATTTTCTGTTATTGGACTTCTTCCATTTAAAACCCATACTTTTGATCCACTTTCTCAATGAATCAATGGAAAATTGAAAATATTCGTTTTGCTCCAGAAATTTTTGTCTAATAGTTGCCAGTGTAACATATTCCTTTTGGGAGTACATATAATAGATTGTATCCCGAATTTTATTCTTCAAATATTCTGTGATTTTCGTCTTGTTAATCTTTTGCTTGGTAGAGACATTAGATGCGTAATCTTTGTCGGATTTTACACCATTTTTTCTCAAATTTGAAATGGTTGTTGGGCTGACTTTCGTTGCTTGTGCAGTTCGCTGTATAACATTGTTGATGTCTAGTGGTATGCCATTCCGAACTTGTTCCTGTTCAATTTGAAAGAAAGCCAACACATTTAGAATTATTAACTGTGTTTGTTCGTTAAATCGATGAGGGTTTTTTGGCGGCATGTTTTGACGCTTTGGCGTTTTCAAAACTTCAAAACTGACAATCACTTGACAAGCATTTCAGGTAAAATTTAGCCACGACAACAACATTTCGGCAAAATTTTTTGTCATTGTCATTTTACATTAGTTAAACAAGGATAGACAAAAATGACGTCATTACAAGACTGTAAAATTCCGAGTTTATATACGCAGAGCTGGGCAGAATACTTTCAAAAAGTATTTGAATACTAAATAGTAAACACTTTACACAAATCAAAGGTATTTGAATACTAAATACTTTTACGTCCAGCACAAGCGAATACTAGATACAGATACATTGAAAAGTATTCAAATACTTAAAAAAATAAGTAAGTATTCAAATACTTTAGAATGTATTCGAATACTTTCAAAAGTATTCTAATACTATCAAAGGTATTCGAATACTTTGAAAAGTATTTCATTATCTTACTTTGAAAAGTATTCGAATTAATTAAAAATTTAAAATAGTATACTAGATAAAAGGCTTAATACTACCTAAAAAATCAAGTTATACTTTGGGGAGTAAAAGCGTATTATTATTATTATATTATTATATACCTAGGACGTACCTACCAGGACCTTTCTTATACCAGTTATATCCTTAAGAATACGTGTACCAGTTTTCAAAGCGATCGTACGTCGTGCACATGATACGTACGCCTTTCTGAAATTAATCCTAGCGATTTTGGAACAGATCCATTTTTGACCATCCGTTTGTCCGTACACATGGTCTTAAGGATATATAAGAAAGGTCCCTATTGTTTTTAAGTTACGTAGAGTATCGAGTTCGGTATTCAGATGTATCGGATTTTTATATTTGATTTTGTGAAAATGGAAACTTTCCCTAAACATTTCTAAATTGTTCTCAAATATTTGAATAACTTAAAAGTACTGCCTTTTTTTGAGATCGAGATCGATCGAGAGTCCATAATTTCAAACAGTTTGAAGATTGGGCTACTAGATCAAAAGTTACAGCCCTTTGAATTTTTTTTCGAAATTTGTTTTTTGTCCATAACTTTTTATTGAGAGGTCTAATCGAAAACGTACGAATTGTTTTGGATTCTACGCCCCAAAATTAATAAGAAAAAGTGTTTTCCCGAGAAATTTTGGTGTAGTCGAATGTGGCCTGTAGAATCCATAATTTCAAACAGTTCCAAGATTGGGCTACTATTTCGAAAGTTACAGCCCTTTGAATTTTCTTTCGAAATTGGTTTCTACTCTATAACTTTTGATTGAAAAATCTAATCGAAAAAGTACGAATTGTTTTGGATTCTACGCGCCAAAATTAATAAGAAAAAGTGTTTTCCCGAGAAATTTTGGAGTAGTCGATTTTTGGTAAAAAAAGGAAATCAATACTATGCGAAGTATTCGAATACTTCTCAAAGTATTCAAATACCTTGCGAAGTATTCGAATACTTTACGAAGTATCCAAATACTTTGCGAAGTATTCGAATACTAAATATTTGTGAAAGTGTTTGAGTTACAAAAACAAATACTGCTTCCATAAAAGTATTTTTGCGCGATCGGTCATTTCTGACTTATTTACCATGGGTGTTTCCATGACAGTACGTAGAATTTTCCAGTTGCTATGATTACGACGACGTCAAAATTACTTACCGATCTAAAAACAGAACAGCAAAAATACTTACCGACGCCTTTTTAAAAATCAACAGGTCTTACATTACATTTAATCTTTAATTATTGTTAGGTACATTAACGTACAATTTGTGCTGTTGTTTCCTATGCAAGACGCTCATAAAGTCTAAAGGAAGTGCAAGCTAGTAAACTTACATCAGACACATGCACATTTTTATGAAATTATTAACTTCAATTTTGACAAATAAACTGGTTACCTAGTGATTGTACACCATACCACTTCGATCATTTTCGATTTATTCTGCTCGTTAATTTTCTTAGTGCAATATTTATTGGTTGCATAATTTTAATTTCGATCGCCGCAAAAATGTTATAAGCACGTCGAACGTTAAGGGTTACCGTTCTCAGACAATAATTGGAGTCGTCGCGCTTCGCTTCTCCTCCAAACAATTGTCTTCGAACGGTAAAAATCCTTACCGTTCTCCATACTTAAATATACTATAATTACAAAGTATTTGAATACTTTAAAGGATTTGAATACTAAAAAGGATTTGAATACTAAAAAGTATTTACAAAATCGAATACTGCCCAGCTCTGTATATACGCTAATCGAGTTCATTTCGATTTCAAACTAGCGTTAAATCGAAAAATTCTGAAACCACCACCTATCCTCAGTTCCATTAATCATGACAACGGCAATTTGCGGTTTTTGGTTCATAAAAACCGTGTAAGGGGGACATAAATCATTTATCTCCCAAATAGTGCTTAATCCATCACGCTAATTTATCACACTTCTAACTCTAACCATACGTAATAGTCAATACGTGCACTAAAAAAAATGTAGATCGCAGTAATCGTACTTTCAAAGTCCGAAGATTTGTAAAAAACTTTTTCAATAATACCTTTGAGCGTTTATATTACGAACAAAGTAAACGCAATTTCCTGTTTCCCGAATACTCCCTCTTTTGTGACATTATGTTTTATTCTGAAGAATACTCGACAGCGAAACGAAAGCTTTTTATTTAATGAAATTCAGATTTTCAACAAGTAATATAACTTCTTCCTTCGTGCATATTTTTCGTAAACGTGCGGCGGTATTAGGGAACAAAAAATTCTTTTCCACATGAAACTGGAGATTCAGGTTGGCGGAGCGCGTCGAGTTAAATTCGAGATACTCTCTGCCCCTACAGTGGAGATTAAACGCTCCCATTGTATTACCCCAAAATTGCAATAATATCCCCTAGCTTGGCTATTATGGCGAGTGTTGTTCTTGCTTGATTAACCTATACGACACGCAATCTATTGTGTAATGGTTTATTTTTGCTCACATTCCCTTTATTATGGCAATCTGAACTGGGGCGATTGTCGCAGTAAGCCCCAAGCTGTGTGTGTACATAAATTACGAATGAATTTTTATAATCTCCTGATGTGCGAACATGAGAACGTGGTAATCCAATTCCGATATTAAGATGTTAAGCAAATTTCGGTTTAAAAAACGGATTCTGAAGGCGCGCTTCGCCCAATAAAAATACTGTTCAGTGCAGCGTTCAGCAAGTACTTTCGTTTCAACGTGGACTAATTACATTTTAGTCTACAGTTTTAATAATTGGTCCTGTGGTAGTAACGATGCAAGGTTCAGCGCTTTAGCGGAACACAAATATAATAATTCTTGCACTATGTTGACCGAACGACGCAAGCCTCCCTTTTTTTTCTCCTCCCTGGCCGCGAGTCTCAAGCTCAACGTGTTTAGATAACATTTAAAAATGAAATAATATTCAAAACAAAGTTTAAAGTAAATTCTCTCGCTGGTTCCAATAATTATTAACAAATAAATAAGAATATTGTTTGGCAAAATAACAAAAAATTAAATATATGTATTGGGAAAACCAGACACAGTGTGAGAGCAAATTCTGTGGAGATCATACAAATGAGAATACTTATTACTGTACTTCATTTTTGTATAAAAAGCTTTAAAAGCAGGGAATATTAAAGAATGCGTGTGGAGAAATCGCTCAGATCCATATTTGTTTTTTTTTCTGAAGCAAAATGGTAACCTCAACACTAATTTTCACCAGTCACTCTAGGGCCGAAACCCTTCTAATTATGTTGAAAGTTAAGCTGGCGATACCCTAATTATACCAACCCTTTACGTGTTCGTAACGCTAATTAGGAACGGATTACATTTAATAATAATTTAGAAAATTACTAAGGGCGCTTTCCATTTGATTATAGCGTATCTTTTATTGCAAAGCTTCGAATTTTAAATTGTTTTTTATCTCTTCCACTCCAGCAAGGTATTGCTTACTTGTGTGGAACTGAGCCCATTAAACGAGCAAGATGATGTAAACACAATATTTTCGTTATAAATGGCGCAAAGTAGGTCACGCATTTGATAAAGCAAATTAGATTTATATAAAATATTGCTGTGAAATTCGCTGCGGATTTCGTGATACATTTAAAGTTGATTGCATGGAACGAAACCAAACTTCAAAGCAATGGGTTTCCGATTCCTTGATAAATCACGAGAAACGTTTGAAATTATTTGCCAACTGTATTTGGTGTGATTTACGTAAAAAGAGATCTACTTTGGAACTTTGTAATTAATTTGGATTATTGTGAGATATGGGCGCGATTTGTATGAGAATGATAAACGGCCGGAACCAGGTGTTTGAATCCCCTTAGTTCATCATTCTTAATTCAATTACAGCCCTTTTTTACCGCTTATGGCAAACCCTCCGTGACGAATGTTGAGTCTGGTAACTTTGGAATTTGGCCAACGATATGCAGTATGAGGAAAACAAAGTATACCTACTGCGGCGAAATCATGTCATACATTACACATGCCGTCTGTGAGTTCCAATTTATCATTTACACTGACAATATTGCCTTTCTCCCCCATTATATTAATGTGTTATTAAGTGCAAAGTAAACATACATATAAATCTGCCCTTGTTATTTTAGTTCAGAGGGGCGACAAACAAAATAAATACTCAAAATTACAGATTAGATATATTTAAAATACTTAGGACCATTAGTTTGCAAAAATATCTGTAAGATAGCTCGATCACACATAGTAGCTAACGTTAACGGTTAGTCGCAGTATAAGCGTATAATGGAGTCCATCATACACGTACAATTTGGTTGGTGTATTTCAGCTTGAAACACAAACTCGAATACATGATTTCTTGCGGGAAGAGTCAAAGCTATATCTCTGCAGTTCTAATCGATGAAGATAGATTCTCAGTATTACCTATACATGCAGCATGTCCCGACTGCTATTTCCAATGCTTAAAACGAAATTACGTTAACAACACGTATTTTTCTTCACTACAAGGTGACTCGCTCTCATCTTCGGCGTTGTTTCAACCTGGAGAAACAACACCTCCTTCTAGCTTACACAACAATATTTTTATAGTTTTTAGTAGCCCTGTAATTACCCGAACAACGAAAGCACAGAAAGTTAATCTTATTTACGCGACGAGCTCCTACCGGATTCCGCAGAAAATGAAAAAAACTACCGCGTGGTTCCAAAATCCACGTCAATCGCCCGAGGTAATTGGTCAAATCTCCCATCAAGACATCCCCAACTGTTTTCTTCAACCCAAAAACAAAAAAAAAACAACAATTCCTACATCAGCAACATTTCCCAAACGTTATTAAACAGACAATTCCATCTTCGCCATCTTACCCTCTCCAAAGACTAAACTAATACCAAATCCGAAAACTAACGAAGACAAGAGAAAACAAAAATTCCCACTTAAGCAAGACCTTGCAAAACTAACCATTACAGTGACACTATTAAGGATGAACTCTGGAAATGAAGGAATTTGCAATTATTGATTTTAGAGAACTTGTCTAAACGTTTATTTTATTATTTGTGTCGAAAAATTTTTTTGGTTAAAAGTTAGAGATTATTTATAATTTTAATTGTGATTCCAGTCACTTTAGGAAAAGTAAACGTACATATAGATGGGTGAATTAGTATTATGCCACTTGAATATACGATCTTTACTACCAAAAATCAATGATCTTAAAGAAATTATGCAAACCACTAGATGTTCTCTATTTGGATTAAGTGAAACATGGTTAGGTCAGAACGTTCCAACTAATATTGTAAATATTTCTGGGTGCAATTTTCTTAGAAATGATAGGCAAACACGAGGAGGTGGTGTTGGTCTACACATAAAAAATAATATAAAGTATTCTATTGCTCCAGTAAATACAAATTTAGAACAAATTTGGATTTATATAAATCTAAATAAAACAAAAATTGCTGTAGGAATTATCTATCGTCCACCAAATTTAAATGCCAATGAATTTTTATGCATCTTTGAAGATACTTTATCAAGCCTAATACCAACTTGTGATGACATAATCTGTATGGGCGATCTAAATCTGGATTTACTAAAAGTAGATAACATCACGTCTAAGTTTAATAACCTACTAGACACGTTAGGCTATGTGCAAATTGTTAATATGGCTACAAGAGTTACAAAATCAACAATGAGTCTGCTAGATGTAATCATAATACCGAAAAGGATCAAACACAATCTTATTAATCAAGATACCATAGAATGCAATCTCTCAGATCACTGTTTAATCACATGTACAATCTCTACACGTATTTTAATTAGACCTATCTCTGTCAAAACGTTTAGGAATTTCTTATTGTTTAATTATGATCACTTTCTATATGACCTTCACAACATCCCGTGGTTCTTCACTTTTGATATGCACGATATTGATGAGAAAGTGGAGTTCTTAAACAAAAATATTAGTTTCTTGTTTGACTTACATGCATCAATTCAACATCAAAAGTTATCAAGCAAACCACGCAAACCATGGATAACTGATAATTTAAAATTTATGATGAAGCTTAGGGATAAAGCGCTGACTAAGTACAAGAAATCAAAGTGTCCTACTACTTGGGATTATTATAAATCCCTACGTAATCTAGTCAATTCAACGACCGCTAAAGAAAAAAAAGCGTACTTAAATTCAAAAACAGCGAATCATAGTAATCCCGGTCAGCTTTGGAAAGAATTCTATAAATTGAATATCGTACATCAAAAAAATAATTATGAATCATTACCAGATAATCTGCTGGATTTGGACGAAATTAATAACCATTTTTTAAGTTCTATAACCTTAGTAATGCTCCAACTGATTGCAGATTACAATCGTTTTATCTCAACAACAGAAAATGCAACTTCAAATCCTTGTTTTCATTCACTCAAGTTACGGAAGCTGAAGTTGAAAAAATCCTATTTTCAATTAAATCAACATCAATTGGAGCTGATAACATTAATATTAAGATGTTACGATTATGTTGCCCTTCTCTACTGCCCTATACACCTAACACACGTAATCAATTTCTCAATATCAAAATCAGTATTTCCTCAAATTTGGAAACAAGCTATAGTTACTCCTCTCCCGAAATTGAACCCACCCACAACATTAAATCACCTTCGTCCAATCAGCATTTTGTATACTTTGTCAAAAGTCATCGAAAAAATAATGGTGCAACAAATAAGGCGACATTTAGATAACCATAACATCGTACCAATAATGCAATCTGGATTTCGTTCAGGATTTAGTACCAATACTGCTCTCACCACAATCATCGATGATATTATCCAAGGAATAGACAATAACAAGCTCACGGTGTTGGTGTTGTTGGATTATTCTAAAGCATTCGACACAATAGATCACTCATTGCTCTTATCTATCTTGCACTATTTAGGGTTCCATGCCACTGCTATAGATTTGATAAAACACTATCTCTTGAATAGATTGCAGGTGGTCAAATATCTATCTAATATCTCCACTACAAAACCAGTATTAAGAGGCGTACCGCAAGGTTCTATTGCGGGTCCCCTTATGTACTCATTGTATACTTGTAACATTATTAACTGTTTAAGACACTGCAAGTATCACATGTATGCTGACGACACGCAAATATATTTTTCATTTATTCCTTTTCAATTACAAACAGCATTGTGTTGCGTGAACGAAGATCTAGAGTGCATAGTGGATTTAAGTAAACGACATAGTTTACAAATTAATTCGTCTAAATCCTCCGTAATGCTTTTTGGGAATACCAAAGAACGTAATAAAGTCGGCGCTATGATTGAAATTAAAGTGGATAATTTTAGATTGCCTCTGAAGAATGTTTGTAAAAACTTAGGTGTATATCTTGACAACGATCTTCGTTTTGATTTTCATATTTCCAAATGTATTCAGAAAGCATATTTAAATTTGAAATTGTTATTCGCCAATTGTTATTGTCTTTCTAGGGATATGAAAATCTTACTTTGCGATTCCTTAGTATTGTCCGATTTCAATTATTGTGACACACTTTACGATTCTTGTATAACTGCACATACTAGAATGAGAATTCAACGAACACAAAATTCTTGCTTAAGATTCATATTCGGTATTCGTAGATATGATAACATCTCTCACACAATAAAGGAAACGAACTGGCTTAACATGTCTAATAGAAGAAAATTACATACAGCAGTTTTTTATTTCAAGATAATTGAATCAAAAACCCCATCCTATTTGTTTGAGGAAGTATCTTTTAGAAGTGATATGCATAGCAGAAATCTTCGATCATCTACATCCCTCAGTATTCCTTTTCATAAAACTACATTCTTCAAAAGGTCATTTTCCTACAATATCGCAAACTATTACAATAAAAAAGTACCCATCTCGTTTCGAAGTTTGTCCATCTCGAGTTTGAAATATAAGTTTAAAACCATGCTTCGCTTAAGTCAATAGGTAAACACACCATTATCAATCACATTTGTCATTAATTACTCCATCTTTCATTTTGTTGTCCTTATAGTAATTACTCGAGAACACTCAATTCTAATTTTTACTACATGTTTAATAATAATAGGCATCCATATTGGGTCTGGTGGAAGACCAGTGAACCTACACGGTAAACTGAAACAGATCCGTTTTCCGGTTTCCATAAATATGTCACGTAATTTATCTATATGTCCTATGGAAATAAAACTATTATTATTATTATTATTTAGCCGAAATTTCAGGTTATTGATTAAAGTACCGATGAAACAAAAATAGCCATTCAATTAAATATAATTGGTGAAGATGCTGTGGAAGTATACAACACCTTTACATTGTCCGAAACTGACATGGTGTCATTTCCAGCAGTATTAAAAGCTTTCGATGACCATTGTAGTCCCAAGAAAAATATCGTGTTTGAGCGTTTTAAATTTTTTAGTAGAGTGCAGCAAGAAGGAGAAGGGTTTGATCAGTTCTTAACTGATATCAAGAAATTATCCAAGTCCTGCGAATTTGGATTATTAAGTGATGAGATGGTCCGAGACAGAATTGTTTTAGGGATTTATGACAAGGTCATGCAGGAAAGATTGTTACGGGTAGAGGATCTTGATTTGGCAAAGGCTGTGAATTTATGTCGAGCTGCAGAAATTTCAAAATCTCAAGCTAGAAATTTGCAAGGGGCTTCAGTCGAAGTTGAGGTCATTAAGAAAAAGTCAGCAAACCGAAATTATAAGTCTGTTTCCAAAACGAGTAGTGAAAGGTTTGAATGTAGAAGATGTCAGACTGTTCATGGCGTTCGTGAATGTCCTGCTTTTGGGAGAAGCTGCAATAAATGTGGACAGTTAAATCATTTTGCAGTTTCCTGTCAAGTAAAAAATGTGAAGGTGCTACAAGAACAGGATGAGCAATCTGACGAGTTGGAGTTCACCATTAACAGCATTGGGGTAAGAAATCAGAACAAAAAGGTTTTGTCAATTAAGTCATGGTTTCAAAATGTAAACGTTGGTGATCATCATGTGCCTATTAAATTTATTAAACTAGACACTGGTGCAGATGTGAATGTCCTGTCGCGTAAAATGTTAAGTGAAGTAGGTGTTCCAGAGTCTCAGTTACAAAATACAAACATAATTTTGGAGGCATTTGGTGGTACTGTCTTAAAATCTCTTGGCATTGTTCCACTAAAAGTTCAGTGTAACAACGTTGAATTTACTGATAACTTCATAATTGTAGACAAAATTGTTTCTCCGTTATTAGGACTTGAGTCTTGTACTAAGTTAGATCTTATTGCACGCAAAGTAGATGCCTTGGGTAAGTTTATGACTAAGGATGAATTTATTAAGAATAATCTAGAATTATTTCAAGATCTGGGTAAGTTTAAGGATAAATGTGAAATCCAAATAAATAATGAAGCCATACCGGTCATTAACCCTCCTAGGGGTATTTGCTATTCGTGACAAATTAAAGGAAACCTTGATATCCTTAGAAAATAGAAAAATTATTTCAAAAGTTGATAAACCATCTGGTTGGGTTAATAATATCGTAATTGTTGAAAAGAAGGATGGCTCCTTAAGACTTTGTTTGGATCCTCGTGATTTAAATTTAGAAATTAAAAGACCCGCATATGTCCTTATTCCAACTCTTCAAGATATAATTGGAAACCTTAAAGGTAAAAAGTTTTTTACAGTGCTCGATTTAAAGGAAGGTTTTTGGCATGTAGAACTTACTGAAAAGTCTAGTGATCTTTGTACATTTGCTACGCACTTTGGTTGTTACAAATTTAATCGTTTGCCTTTTGGGCTTAATATGGCTCCAGAATATTTTCAAGCCATTAATGAAAGAATCTTTGGAAACTTGAAGGGTGTTCAAGTGTACATTGATGATCTCTTGATAGCTGCCGATTCCTCCGAGGAACATGATCAAATTTTAAATTCCGTGATCATAAGAGCTACTGCAAATGGAGTTAAATTTAATCCTAGCAAGGTTCAATTTAAGCAACCCTCAGTTAATTATTTTGGTCATATCTTTTCGGAGGATGGAATGTCAGTTGATCCAAACAGAATAGCAGCAATTAAAGGATTAAAAGATCCCACAAATGTAAAAGAACTGCAAAGTATTTTAGGAATGATAAATTATTTGCGACAGTTTATACCGAACTTAGCCGATATAACTTCTCCATTGCGTGAATTATTAAAACAAAAAGTTGAATTTAAATGGTTAACTGCACACTCGGTTGTGATACATAAAATTAAAAACATAATTTCTAATGCTCCAGTGTTAGCTAACTTTGATGCATTTAAAAAAATCACCATACAAGCCGATGCATCCAAAGATGGTCTGGGGCGCTGTCTTCTTCAGGATGACAAACCTATTTCATTTGCTTCTCGTAGTTTGAGTTCTAGTGAGAAAAATTATTCCCAAATAGAGAAGGAGCTTCTCGCTATTGTTTTTGCAGTAAACAAGTTTCATATCTTCATTTATGGTCGCGAAATAAAGGTAAATACTGATCACTAACCTTTGGTAACTCTAATGAATAAAAAAATTGGAGATATCGCCTCATCGCGTTTGCAAAGAATGAGAATAAAATTACTTAAATATAAAATAGTGTTAAATTTCTTGCCAGGAAAATATATGTTTATTGCCGACTTGCTTTCACGATTTTACCTAAATTTTCCAGAGAGCGAAGGTGATGATCAATGGATTTCTGAAACTGTTCATACTTTAAGCAAAAATTTAAATATTTCAGATGCTAAAAGGTTGGAATTTATACAGGCTACTGCCAATGATCCAGTTTTGTCAAAGGTAATGTTCTATATTATAAATGGCTGGCCTAAAAGTAATGAACTAATGGACGGTTCAATTAAATACTTATAAGTTTCAAGCAGAATTATCTGTCGAAGATGGCTTGTTATTTATAAACCACCGGTTAATAGGCCCGGATAAACTAAGATTCTATATTTTACGGCTTCTTCATGAACCTCATTTTGGTACTGTTAAGACCAAACAACGTGCTAGACAAATTGTATTTTGGCCAGGCATGTCAAGCAACATACAAAATATGATATCTAATTGTTATGTTTGTGAACGTTACCAAAATGCTAAACAAAGGGATTTATTGATTCCACATGAGATACCAAATATACCATTTTATAAAATAGCTTGTGATATAATGGATTATGCAGATAATAGCTATCTTATTGTACAAGATTACTTCTCGAAATGGCTCGAGATCATTCTATTAAAAAACAAAACCTCATCAGAAATTATTAAACACCTCAAAATATTGTTCGCGACGTTTGGTATTCCCAACACAGTAATTTGTGACAATATGCCTTTTTCTTCCTTTGAATGCAAGAATTTTTCCAAAGAGTGGAATTTCCAGTTTTGCACAAGTTCTCCTAAATATCCACGCAGTAATGGTCAAGCAGAATGTGCAGTTCAAACTTGTGTGTTCAAGAAATGTTCTCACGACAATATTGACCTCGCATTATTGGAGTTTAGAAATACTCCCGTTTCGGGTATTGGTATATCGCCAAGTCAAATGCTCATGAACAGACTAACCAGAACCAAGCTTCCTATTCACACACAATTACTAAAACCCGTAATTCCTAAAGATGCACATAAAAAACTTTTAGCCAAACAGGAATATTTTAAACGAAATCACGATAAAAGTGCAAAAAATTTTAACCAAAATTTGAAAACAGGTGATAATGTTCTTATAAAAGACCAGTTTTGGGAAAAAGGACAAGTAGTTGGTAATCATTCCACTCCTAGATCTTTTAATGTAATTAATAATAAGAACAATGTTGTTAGAAGAAACTTTAGCCAACTAAAACCAACTAATACAAAATTTGAAATTAACAACTCATCAAACTGCTCAAATGATCATGATCAAACTCAAAATATGGATCGTTCTTCTGATAACACCGCTGATAATAACTTAGAAACTATTAACAATCAAACCACCTGTGAAATTGATCCTTCAAATGACCCAATTCCTGATTCTAATATTAAACAAAACAACAGTGGTCGGATTGTTAAATTACCGAATAAGTTTAAAGATTATTTTATGTAATCTCATAATAATGTTTTGTTTTAAGTTTGTTTTGATTTGTTTGTTTTAGAAAAAAAAAAAAAAAGGAAGATGTTGTATTTATATCAGGGTAGGCATCTGTCATAAGAGATTTTTAAATGTAATATTCATTATAAAATGTGTTCTAAGTATTTCTTGTAATTTTTTGTAACAAAATACAACAGTAAGAAAGGGAAATAGCAAGGGACTAAATGAAAACCGTAAGTATGTGTTTTGAAGCGCTGCTACGTGGGAATCGGCCTTAAATACTGAGCAGGTCATTTAGTTTAACATCTCGGCAATAAATTGGCGCTTAATAAACCTCAACACGTCATATAGTAAGCAAAATTATTCTTGTTTCTTAAACATATAGAGGAGTGTTACGTAAAATGATATAACGAAAAGCATTTATTGATTTACAAATCATAGATACAATCTAATAAGTTCATCACTTACAGCTGAAGGTGTTAAAATTCCTAAATCTGTAAATAAAAGCGTAATATAAGAAGGAGGAGTATAATCAACGAGTGGATGTTCTTTGCTTAAATCACCGCTACGTTTTACTGATAAATACTGCAAAATACAAAATGGCTTTACATAATTTTTTAATTTTTATGTTCACACCTACCTTATATTCGTCAGGTAAATCACCTTGATTTAATGGAAATAGCCTAGAGAACTTTACACTTTCTGTTAGTACATAAAACGGCTTGTTCATAGCCTTTGCAGACAGTGCCATTGTATAACTGCCAATCTGTAACAGCCATTTAATGTAATCTAGTAATAGTAGACCTTGTGCATTTGCGGACGTTACCTTGTTCACAATACCTCCACTTTCAACAACTGCTTCAGCACCCACCATTACAAAATCTATAGATTCCATTATGTACCCAATGGCAGCATCCGTTATCAGAGTACATTGTATTTTGTGCTCTCTCAAATCGTTGTACATCCTTTCCCTAAATATCCCAATCATATAAAATTACTAAAGGCTGATAAGGATATACAGGGTGATTCACAAGAACGATCGATGTCCATATTACCGGAACCACTGGTCAGCGTCTTTTAGGAACTACGTTAAAAATTATGCAAAGAAAGCGGTCCCTTAACAAGCTGTTGAAACAGGAAGCACAATGGAATTTTGGAAGAGAGCCAATAAGAACAAAGAGGAAAATGAAGACCTAGTCAGGTACAAAACCAGTACTAAAAATTGTTGAGCCTAACCAATAAACGATGTATTTTCAGCTTCAGGGGTTCCGTTGTTTTTGAGCGCGTTGTTGCAATGATGACTGAAAAAAATAGAGAATCTAACACAGCAGCTAGTAGAAGAAAGAGCTGAAAAAATTAGCGTCCGTTTTTGCCCTCATTACACGAGTTTTTGTTACACATATTTAACACTGCGGAGATCGAAAGAATATTGTGTGGGTCAGAAGGAATCTGATAAGGAAAACCACGAAATAAGGGAAGGGAATACCAAAGCAGTTGTTAGGGTGTTCGATGATCTAAAGTTACTCTCGGAGAAGTCTGGGTAAGAAGAATCTAGGTGAAAATGAACAAAACTTTTTCCGTTACAGTTTTTTACATCCTCATAATAATGGAACTACTGGCCTTTAAACAAAAAACTGTTTTTCGTCGATATGCAGAAGGCCATTGAGTATCCAAATAAAACAATAGTATGATTCAATTCGGTCCCGAAATATGCACAATCTTTTCCATTTAAAATAAGAAAATTGAATGTCGACTTCTTTGGAATAACGAGAGAGTTAACGGTCTTATGATCGTTACTACATGACTTCAAAGGATTGGTTTGTGATCCTATTTTAACGCCCCACCAAATCTAATTCGGATTAAAAATTGGAATCTAGGAAGAGATCTATATGGGGTATGATTTTTCATACATGAATTAATTTCAACAAATGTATCTGTTCTAAATTAAGTTAGGTCATAAAACTGAGAACACTTGAGTAGAATTTTAAAAAAACAACGAAATTTGCTGTAACACCTTGCATTTTACTTGAACTAAACATTTTGGGATATAGCATAAAGGTTTGTGAATCACCCTGTATTTTCAGACATATGGGATTAACTCAAAAAATATGTTTAGTATATTCCATATATTTTATAATTCTTATCGAATGAATTTCCAAATGCACTTGAATTTTCAAAATCTCTGAAGAAATACTATGTATTTTGGTAAGCAATAAACGCAACATAGTCAATACTTATCTATGAAATAACATCTATAAGTCATCTGTGAGGACTCAATCGTACTTAACCCTATACTTGTCCCTTTGGTATAAATATATACTCCGTTCAATAGTTATTGTCCAAGTAGGTAGCCATGGAATTTTGTTTTTATGTTTAATAAAATTAAAACTCATCAGAATCAGCTGTGAAATACAGGAATGTCTAATTTGACTATTTGAGATTAAACGTACAATGTTGTCAGTGCTTTCACACTTTGTTTGCCACTAGACCTAATATTTATTTATTTATTATTCCTCTTTTGTTCAGGGCCCTCAACAGACTTGCGCCCAATTACAGAGTGACCCGCATAAAGGCCGAAACCCATTGGCAACACGCCACGCCACGCCATGTGACGAAAATGTATGCGTATATTCATCCATTTATTTACATGTACCGCGTACACACTTGACACACGCTATGCCACGCCACGCCACGCCACGCCACCTCACGTGTGACAATTCAAAACCCTCAGATGTGACCGACGCGTGTTGGTACGTGTGAATGTTCCCCGGTCGCCTCTCCACTCCCGCGGCAATCTGTTTCGGTATTTATTTTATTTAAGAGGGGTATTCCGCGGGAATGTTGCCGATAGATGGCGAACAGAACAAGTAGAAAATCACCTAAAATGCTTTATTAAGCATGCAATTGTCTTTAACGAATGAGTAGAACGTTTTTAAATATGGTAATTAAAAAAGGAAAGTTAGGTTTAGGTATTAGAGGATTTAATACACACAAATCCATAACAAAATAACTGATAAATCGAAATTCAAAGTTAAACGACAAATGATTTTTATTTGTCCAAAAAGCGGGGATCGTTATTTTAATATACCCTCACAATAAAAACAATAATAGGGTAAACAGTCGTTCTTTTGTAGAAATACATTTCCTAAATGTTGTATTTCACTTTTTAATCCTATCTTTCACAAGATTATGTAGATAATGAAATTGCTCTTTGTCCATACGGAAATATATGGTATCGACTACGATCTGCCTCCAGCTCTCTCATTAAAACAT
Organism: Photinus pyralis; assembly: GCF_008802855.1. Taxonomy (NCBI): domain Eukaryota; kingdom Metazoa; phylum Arthropoda; class Insecta; order Coleoptera; family Lampyridae; genus Photinus; species Photinus pyralis. Next base: position 6,426,478 of record NW_022170510.1, read on the forward strand.
GAAAAGCAGCATATTTTTCCCGGTTTTGGTTTATTTTGTGCACCCAGAATCTTCTTTTTTTTCTGATTCAAAACGATGGCAGCAGCAGCACATTCTTCTAAAGAACTCTCACTAGACGAACTGCTTGCGCTAGTGTAGTCCATCGCACTCAAAGTTACTACTGCCAATTTTTTAAATAAAATGACAAGCGTGTCATCACGTGGCGTGTTACAAATATGTACACAAACTATCCCACGTGAACCTATGCCACATGGCGTGGCGTGGCGTAGCGTGGCGTGGCGTGTTGCCAATGGGTTTCGGCCTTAATGCTTTTTAGAGGTGCCTCTGCAGAAGGTCTTAAGTTGTTCTATACTACTCCGGTATTTACTTTACGAATTAGGAAAACTGCAGGAAAACCTAATTCGGAGTAGTTGGCAGAATGCTCGAAACTGGTCTAAGGTAATTCCCATCTCTGTCACAGATGAAAGATTTACCTCAACCCAGGTTCGAACACCCGACCTCCGGATTTATAGTCCAACGCTCTACCACTGAACCATAAAGCCGGATATATTTGTATATCAGCGTCATGGATACGTATTAGTCAATTGTGATTTATAATTAAGAAAATATACCGAAGATCATAAACTCAGATGCGAAAATGCAAATTTTAAAAGCCTACAGACATTATAAAACAGACAGGCCAGACCTAAGGAAAGCGGAAATCTTAGCCCAGCTTAGTAACATTTGGGATGCGAGTATTTATGCATTGAACTTAACTTTCGGTCTAATTTTGGGGTTTGTACTATTCTAGGTATCAGAAAAAACCATTGAAAGAATTATCCGGATGGATACTTTTGAATTGAAACCTTTGGCCCACGACCTAAAACTGATATCATATATAAAAATTTCTCATTTCGGGAAGATTTGCAACGACTGATTTGGAATTATCACTCGAAAAATGAAAACTTTACTTTGGCTGACTTACTAAGGGACGCGCGGGAAAACTACTTTATATAACATTCTAAAATCCATGGGTTATAAATACAAACACGTAAATGGACGTAAAATTCTCTGTGAACAGAAACATGTTGTTGCATCTAAAATTACATTTTTGAGGAAATTCTTGCAATACCAAAATTCAAATGAAAATATAACATCCGTGTATTTGGAAGACTTGGATTTTTCAAATGAATCCAGCGTACTAAAATGGGTACACGATTCTGAAATTAAAAGTAATCCGTCTAAAATTAAATCAGAAGGGAAGCGTTTTACTGTTTTGTTTTGTTCCCCAAAGAATAGTAAGCTACCCGCCGGAAATAAGATTAACAGAAATGTACTAATCATCAAACAGCACAGACGAAAAACAAAAGATCCAAGGAAGAACACTCCAATGGCACCGAGGAAGCAAGAACTATACTCAAGCGCAGTTAGGTATCAATGAGGTCGTTGAGGGCATCTCGGGTACGATGGTACTGACTTATCGAGCAGTGGTTATCTTCTGGGAATCTACACCACACATCTCCCAAAGCTGATCCAGCCCCAGACTAAAGCTGCTCGAAGTTTAGACCAGCATAACAGCATTTAAATGTGGAAATGTTTCATTCATAAAGATCACCACCAGCGACCTGCTAACTAAGCATATAATTGTAAATAAGTTCATATATAACAGCCTTTTGAAATTAATAATGTTCATTAGAGCCATTTGCCTACTCAATAAAGTATGAAATGTATTGAGCAAGTTGTTTCTCATGAAATTTATACATATTAACCTATAACAAAATTACCACAAAATCCAAAACTAAATCTGGCAACTAGGTTTTGCACATTGACAGGAAATTATCATTTTGCATAAAATGGACATAACCTAATGAGTGACAGCACATATACACAGCGAATTTCATCACCCTAACATGGTTTACTACTGGGACAATAACCAGTGGTCGAAGTGAGGCGGTATGCGGCGGTATGGCATACCGATAGATTTTTGGTTTTTGTGAAACATACCGGTAATAAATTTATCCACATAGGCATAACGGATAAAGTTTTTTCATGATAATATACGCATACATACAATACTAAGATTTTATCAGTTCAGCCATACCGGTAAAAAATATTTGCCACTTCGACCACTGACAATAACTATTGAACGGAGTATACTTTACATGACACAAAAACAGTTTGATTATGTTTATTGCATTTCAAAATGAGGAAAAGTAATAAATATTACTAATGCATCTATTGTCCCATTTTATAATACCCCACATTATTTTATACCCACAATGACTTATAACTCTTCGTCATTCTGGGGTAAACTATATCAGTAAATAACTTCGCATACTTATACACTGTGTCCAAGATCAGAATGTCTATCATGGGGATCTCCAAAACCATTTTCAATACAACTTTTTTCAAAACAAGTTTAACGTTAGTGATACATCACAGGGCTGAATAACTGTTTAATTGCGTAACTTTTCTCTAATTTGATCAGCGTTGTATCTTCTATGACTCCAGAGATGCCCATGATAGACATCCTTATTTTGAACGCAGTGTATAAGTGGCACTTACCCACTATCATCAGGCGCAGACATGGTAACGAATACCTCAAAGTATTTATTTTGTTGAGCTGCTTCTATTAAAGTATGGAGCACAACTCTGGACCTTGAATGTGTTAAAATTCTCTACGAACCAAAATTATACATACAATAACAGCTTTAATAATTTACCTACACAGCCATCAATAATGAATTGCGAAGCCAGCTTCTTGATTTTATCCCTAGATGCATTTAATTTATTTAAGAACAAGTTTCCTCTGTCCAACATAACATTCTGACATTGAGCAAAAGTCTATAAAACAATATTTCTCTCTTCAAATTGATATTTCTTTAAGTACTACTTACATTGCTATCGTTAATGGATAATGTGATAAACCTCCTGAATAATTCGCAACTAGATGTTATGGCCGCAGAAGGGTAATTAGTGTTTTTTGTTATTTCCATACCACGTTTTAGATCTTCTACCAGACCTTGTACGGTACCAGCTGCACATAAAATCAAACAAAAGTAGTAATTTGCTCACCTAAACGTAAAGAAATGAATAGGATTATATTATTCTATCCATATTCAGTGTGTATATGTCGTAGTCTTTTAGTGAAATCCGTCATTTCACGAAACGCCTAGTCCGAGGCCTAGTCATTTAGTGAAACGCTGAAAATTTGTACGTGTGGGGTAATTTCCCTTCCCCTTCTAGATCGATAAGGATACCATTTATCGATCTCTAATGGGAAGGGAATCCAATCGCTTGGTCCTGGAAAGTAAACTGTTCCACAGTTTCATATATAAATGACTGGGCGTTTTGTGAAATGACGGATTTCACTAAAAGACTACGACATATATAAACGAAACTACACTTACCTCTGTAACTTTGGCAGAATTGACATGACATTTTGGAGGGTGATATTATGAGTAAAAAACGGATCAAATAGTATTTTCCTGTCCATACAATTTACATTTAGATACACCCTCTTATTTTTTTTTCATTTTTGGATTCTACAGGCAATTTGTCCTTACAACAAAATTTGAAGGCCACGGGGTGCGCCTTCAACATATAGGCTCCCTATAGCAAAAAATTCCGGGACGAACACACAGACGCAAACAATGGCACGTTTTTTTTTAAATTTTTATTACGAGTAGGTATATTAATTTGTTTATAACAATTACCGTTCAACCTGACATTGTTTCTTCACAAAAGCAAATGGCCATCACGATAACGAGACTGTGTGAGACAAAGATAGTCCTCCAACTCATTTTTTAAGTCTGTTTTATTCTATGCATAAGTTCCAATGAACGCTACTATAACAACACCATAATGATTGGAGTGGATGACTGCGGCTCCTAAGCTTAAACGAACGTGGTAGTTCTAATAATACATCCTTTTTTTTTTGCAGGAAATGTTGTTCCCAAATTTGATTATTAAAGATTAGCAGAAATTGACTATACAGGGTGGTGACTTGCGTAACGCATCATAGGGATTTCAATGTAAAATTCATAAAATGCGATTATTGGCTCCCCAAACTATTTTAGAGTAAAAATGTATTAAGGTTTTTTGTAGGAAAAAATTTTTTACGTCAATCAACCCTATTAGTTTTCAATTTTTTGCATAATAAAGACGGAAAATTGGAAAATAAAACCCCCATCTTTTTCAATAATCTGCGATCCCATGGAATTTTCTAAAACAAAAAGATATCCAGTTATCAATTAGCAGCAGTTCGAAATGGCTTTTATGATCGACTTGGTTACTGTATTGCAGTTAATGGTGACTTATTCGAACATTTATTGTAAATTGTTATATTAGGAAACCGTTTTTAGTAATTTGGTCTTTCTTTATGTTGAATTCGCTGTTCTAAATATAATACTTTTTGATAGAATTTGATTTGTTTTATAGCAGACATTCCATGGCATGACGGATATTGGCGTAGTTTTTGTATTATAAAATTCCATGGCATCACAGATTATTGAAAAAGATGGGGGTTTTATTTTCCAATTTTCCGTCTTTATTATGCAAAAAATTGAAAACTAATACGGTTGATTGACGTAAAAAATTTTTTCCTACAAAAAACCTTAATACATTTTTGCTCTAAAATAATTTGGGGAGCCAATAATCGCATGTTATGAATTTTACATTGAAATCCCTATGATGCGTTACGCAAGTCACCACCCTGTATAACTACTAAGCTAGTCCTAGTTACCCAAGACTGTTTCGTTTATTCATTTATGCACTATAAAGTATCAACAAATATTATTTTATCAGATTCTCCATAGGAGAATAGTAAGTTTGATAGCAATCCAAAAGGCAGTTCTAGTTACGGTCGGATCCATCGATTGAATGTAATGAAAAACACTTCCTCCCTTATAAACTTTTAAACATGTGCATCACTTTGAATCTTTGAAATATTTTTCTATTTAGTGAAATCAGTATAAAATAGGTACATATTTTTTATAGCACCTACTCCACAATATTAAAGGTTTTTTGATGCCACTACCACTAAATAATGAGCAACCTTTAAGCAAAGAATACTTAATAATAAGAAGTACAACGGAATAGGTTTCGTTAAAATAGTTATCTGTTAAATGTGTTACCTAACCACATGAAATATTATTAATTAATCAACCTCGATGACGATGCCTTGCAGGTTCCTTCTTGCAATGTTGCCATATGCCATAACATCATCCATCTTTATTTAATATTATTTTACAAAGCGACCTTTGAACTCCTCGTTATTTTCATACATAATTTAATTTTATACGTAGCAAAGATTTAGTATTCTTTGTTACGTACCTAGGTAAATTTACTACTGCATATTGAATAAAAAGGATTACTGTTATGACACAATGGAAAATCTAAATCACCCCCCACTTTACGAGAATACACGTTTTGAAGCACCAGGAATCCGGATCAAACAAAATCTCGATGATATCGATCTGTCTCTCTGTTGTGTTATTTTGCATAAAGCCAAATCATTTTAAAGTTTCCGCGGCGAAATTATTGAATCAATGAAGATTTTGCTCTACCAATGATCTGAACCCAAAGGTTTCTGGTACCTACTAGATTTGATTAACACAGCGCTTGCTATTTGAAGTAATGGGACGCTAGCGTTAACCATACCCCCTGAATGTCAAGATTTTTTTGCCACATCCATAATGGGGATCAAAGTGGCACTACCTATAGAGATTTTTGCGCATTCTTTCTTTAGCCAGACATTCAAAATGGTGGTTAACAGACCCCCAAATTCTTTTTGTGTAGCATGGTTGGGTAAATCAAAAAGTTGCACATTTCCATAACTATACAGGATGTTGCATCCGAAAAATGCACAGTAAGCCATTGCGAAATTTTAATACTAAAAACTAATACAAAAATCCGATACCCAGTGGCGAAGCTGTGGCCGTACCCGTTTGGGTCGGATAACACCCAGTTAGCCGCCCCCCGACAACCCCCCCAATCCACAAACTCCACCACACTGCTTGGCATATGTCGCGGCCCAGCGCGATGGCAACAAAGGGACGCATCATCACGACAGTTGACTAAATCCTGGGAGAGGCGGCAACGCCAGGCATATGTCAAAGTTTCAAGTTTCAAAATAGTTATTTATGCAATGAGTGTATAAATGAGGCGTTTTATTGGTGAGTGAGATGTTTAGTCCACGAGCGCAGCGAGTGGACTAAATTCGAACGAACCAATAATCGCCGATTTATACATGAATTGCATACAACGTTTTTTCGTCGACCTCACTGGGGTAGGTTATTTTAAAATCAACTACGAGAAATTACAAAAGAGATTATGAGCTACGATTTTTCACTAAATTACAGCTATTGTCGTTGCTATAGTAATATGTTGTTTAATGCTGTACCGTCAGTCCTCGTAATCGCAGTGGAAGATTATGTTGCTTACTCAGCTGCGGAGGCAATTTTAACATTATATCCACTCAAATCAAAAGAAACTTATTGGAACGGTTTCAATCAGTTCGGCAATTGATGGAATACAATGAATTTGAAAGGAGATATTTCCGAAAATGTCATGTTGACATTTTACCTTGAAAAGGTATGTGAAATTAGAATAATTCTTTTGCAACTGTACTAAAGTACGTGTATTAACAGTTAAAGATATGGAAAAGTTCATCTCTGTGGTCGACGTACTCAATGTTGAAGGTAAAGTAACTGAATACCTTAACAATACCTTATCCGAGAAGATATACACAGGATATGCTTTGCTGAGATCGTTGGCGACCATACTGGCTGCTGATCTCACTACATTAAAACCGAGATTAAAATGGTTAGGTAGATGGAAGTTCTCAGCTGTTGCCGAAAGTGAATTGTTATATAAATGTCATTTCCCTTTAATAAAATGGTTGTTATGTACAAGTTGTTGCTAACGATTAATGGTTGCTAATGCATAATGGTTATGTATAAGTGGTTGCTAACGATTAATGGTTGCTAACGTATAATGGTTTCTAACCATTAATGAGCTTGATTACTACACCCGTAACTAAGGTGTAATTTATGCTGTTATCGAGAGGTCGACGAAAAACTAATACAAAAATCCGATATAACTGATACCCAACCTTAGACCAATAGTACATGGACTGCTAATTGAAACGAAAATATGGTCAAGGACATCGCCTGGGTATGTGAGTTTCAGGGTAAACGAGTCTGTCCGAAGTTGTCCGATTAGATACGATTTGAGACTGTCAACCTATAAATTAACAAACGTCAATTAATTAATCGCCTAGATATGCCAAAAAAGCAAACCTATCCGTATTTGTGGACGTATAGAAGATAATCAAGAGTATTTAAAGCTTCCCGTACTACGCGGTTCCCATAAAAGCTACTCTTTACGCGATCCGAGTGGTGTTCATACGGCTTTAGTTTACCCTGAGATTCGCATACCCACGACTACAGTGCCCTCTATCCGTGACCACCCATTTTGTATTGAAAGCATAGGGATAATAGCAGTCCATGTACTATATGGTCTAAGTACCCAACCATCCTCGAGATTGTTTTTGGAGTGTAACTTTTTGACCTGATGATCTACGTAGCTGAAAAACAGTAGTTCTTATTTAAGAACATCTAACATGTGTTATGTGTACCATTTCTCAAAACGATTAGACGTTTCTAAACAAAGATATCGTGTACATGGAGAGACAGACTCGAAGAAAGTATGGACGTACTAAACGCCTATCCCTTGATCGTGCTGTACAATTACATTTTGTCTCATCTGACCAAGTAGAAAAAGGTCGCAGCATTGAATTGGACAGTTATAAATTCAATGGTCCTCACCTGGGTGCAAACTATACCTAAATGACGAGTATTCGCACCTTCGATGTATGACAAGGCAACTTCTCTGTAAATGCCTTTGGTAGTGAGTTTAAAAAAATTATGAATTGTTGTCAAAATTGCGATATTTTGTATATGTGTTTTCACTTCGTCGTTAGCGTTAGCGCCCTTGAATTCTGATATCAAATAATTATTACGATTTGCTTATACGATGGTACCGCTAAAAGAAATCAGATTTTTACAAAACGTCAAACATGTTATAATTAGGGGATTGGCGGTATCAATCTATACAAATATTGATTGCATATGAATAATCGATTGAAGACAGATGTAAACAAGTACAAAGCAGAGTTTATGTAAATAATGGGAGGAAGTATAGGACAGTAACATTATCATTAAAGAATTAAACAGGTGGCAGGTCATATTTTTTATTTATAGAATGATCGTACTGAAAGGTGATAATCAGGGAAGTGCGAGACAATTTATGTTGTTGTTAGTTTAATACTCATTACTTTGAGTAACCTGACTCTCGCCCACACAGCTTTGAAATTAGGAAGAGTATCTTTGGCAACACCGCCATGAATAATGTTACTGTAGCAGGTACCTATAATCTCACCAACTTTTCGGTACATTTTAGTTATTCAACTCAGTTACTAGAGGGCCAGAGTATCGCCCTCTCAGCGTTGAGTAAATTTAAACTATTTCACAATTTAATGATACGCTGTATCTCTTATTATTAGTTAACTAATTTTTGCAACAACCTTAAAAGCAAGTCTTTATGAAAATGATCCTCACTCTCTTAAGGTTTCCTTCAAATTTTCTATTTCAATTTAAGTATGCTATAGCATTTTTTTCATAGTTCAATAAATTTCATAAAAATCAAATCAAAACAAAAAAGTTATTTAAGATGAAAAAGACTTCCAAATACAATTGGCCCCTCGTGTAGAATCTAGGAAGAGAAATTTCGGTTTATTCATGGCCACCTATAGTAAAAAATAGGTACCATTTAATTATTTTTTCACTCAACCTTGTATAGATTGTTGAAAATAAGCTATCAGGTGTGAAATTGTCTGTACAATCCAAAAATTTAATGCCAGTGTCCCATTTACAAGTTCACAACTTAGGTTCACGGTCGGGCCAAACCAGAAGTGATAAGGAAATACTATTTTGAGCATTCCATTAGTTTTTACTAAATATCACTCACAAAAATTCTGTAATCATACCACAAATTCTGCCAAAGTTACGGAGGTGAACCTAATTTGGTTTGCATACAGATAATGCCATCTATTATTACAAGCCATGCTGTAAGATCTGTTGCATTTGAAAACATTCGAGTCTCGAGAAAACATTACTAGTCAGTAGTTGGCCATTAGCTGTTTAAAAATATGGGTAAGTATCCAAATTTATTATCTAGATTTTTAGAATATTTTTAATTTCTAGATTTTGACATTTTGATCACGATTTTGAAAACTGTTAACCACGCTCATATACACAGGTCTGGAAACTCTTTCGTTTGAGATGAGGCTCTTAACTTACGGGTCGTCTCGTAGTCCTTCGCTTAGCTACTAGGTGGCGTATGGATCTAAAGATGTTGTCAAGATTATGTGAATATAACGGTATACATATACCAAACACATACGCCCCGTTGGCGCAGATGGTATAAAGGTGGCTTTACACTATAATATTTGTCATATGATTTCTCATATGATAACTAATAAGCAATTGGATTTGTGTTGACACTATAGGCTATACTATTTTTTGTATTATTGTGGTCACAAGACAAATCATAAGGAAATAATATGTAAATAATAAATAAATAAAATGTAATTATAGGTTGCACCTATTCGACAAGTCTCACGAGCTACTCGTTTCAATCGAACGGAAGGTGTTGGTAGTTATGGCAACATTTATTTCTGGCTATACGCAGTGCATGTTGAATAGTGATAAAAAATCTTGCTGCATAGTCTATTTGCTTCGGTGCGAGATCATGTCAAAATAATGTTGCATATTGCTTATCGACAGTTACTAGTTGTTTGATGTGAGACCTCTAATTTAATTCGATGTAAAATAGGCACAACCAATAATATTGCGTGTTGCGTATTGCCAGTTACTTATTGCTTATCACCTCAGTGTGAAAGCTGCCTTAAAATCAGCATCGTTTATAACTATAGACAACACTGCTACAGAAACATTCTCCTTTTTTTTATGTGCAAATCTGAGCACCTCATTAGGTATAATTAAAACTCGGAAGCACCTGCTACATTTGATGTTACAAATGGAAGGGATTGAAACACATTAGTAGCGAATAACAATACTTACAACCCCCTCGTTTGATTATTTCCATAAGTGTTCTTATAGCAGCAACACTGACAGAGACATCATTTTCTTTATTTAGTATGTTCAAAAAATATGATTCGACATCTGAAAACATTACATGATGCATTTATATATTTCGAAACACCACAGAAATGTGAAAGATTTAGTTATATTTACCACTTTCGCTTAACATTGTTCCAATATCAACTCGAATCACTCAAAAATATATAATTTTTCAGCCCTAATTTTATGAGGTTATATTGAGAGAACAGAGGTTATATTTCAATCACCAATTGACCATAGAGATGGGGAGTTGGCGACCATAGACACCGAGTAGAACATACGTAAACCTCTCGCCAGGAAAGATTGCCGGTCATAGAACACTTGATCCCGGTCTACAATCTATGTTTCTCTAAAGATGTGAGCGACAGCGACTTCCGGGATAGTATCGTGTCAATGTTAAACAAAAAGACTTTTCGTTCAACATTGGCACGATCCTATTCCGGAAGTCGCTCGCATCTTAAGAAAAACATAGATTGTAAATCGACACAAGGTGTGCTGTGACCGGCAATCTTTCCTGGCGAGAGTTATACAGAAGCAAAGATAATACTACACTAGATAGACACCGTCTGGGGCAGTCTCTGTTTGGGGCGTCTGTATAAATTTTAAACGCTCAATTTTGTCCGCGGAAAATGTTTTTACCACAAGTAGCGATTATTCACTGCATTTTGCAGATAATTGGCTCTTTATAATATGTGTATATGTGTTAGTCAAGCGAGGCCTTGTGTAGACGTATCGCATTCTTTCACCGTTATTTTTCTGCTCTAATTTAAATTAATAATATATTCCACACTGAACAATTACAGAAAAATCTGCCGTATTTCTTATAAAGTTATAAAGAATGGAAGGTACCTTCAGTTTCACCCTGACAGTCTACCTGTTCCTGTTTACAATTACACTATTATGACATGTCCAAAAAACGGCTATCGCAATACAATAGCTACCTAGCTCGTGCTAGGAAGCTAAAAAAGTTTTTGACAGTCTTACATCCTTTTATGCTTAATGTGGACTACCAAGACTTTAACGAAATAAAAATAACCGTTTTGCCGAAAAAAAAAATTTTAGCTTTTTGTCTTTGACACTTTTTTCTCAGTTTTTTTGTCATAAAAACTGACAGAAGGTCTTTGGAAGAATTTAATAATAGTTATTTGTGTACCAAGGCCGTAAAAGTGATCTTTTTTGGCCGAAGCTGCTGTTTGTGGCCGAGGCGGTAGCCGAGGCCGCAATTCAGATGAGGCCTAACAAATCACTTTTGGCCATGCACAGGTGCACACAACATTTTTTAGGCGATCATCAAAAAAGAATTCAAAAATTTGCTCATAAACATATTTTTTCTGAAAATCATAGTTATCTTAGACAATTAAAAACAAAGTATTTCCTGTCGTATGTAATTATAATTAGTATCTTTGAGTGTGTTTTGTGCGTATCAAAATGGGTGATAGCGACAGTTCAGATACCCCAAATGAAATTTTGGAAGCTGCAAGCGTTGCGACCCTAATAGTAGGGGAGCTAGCACGAAATTCACTGAACGAGAATGATCAAAATTTTAACCGATGGAGTTCCATTTTGCCCTATTAGAGTATGCTAAAATCGATCGTCTGCCGCCTCAGGTCATATGACTTAAGGCGCTGCGGGTACTTCTTGCGGTACCAATTCTGAAAGGTTGTTTTTCGAGAAAATAAGTTATACACCAAATGAAAACGTTGATGATAGCTCTTAAAAAAATATTTTAAAAAATCGCGCGCATTTGATAACTCCGTAAAAAAACAATTCTTAGTCGGTTTTTCACGAACTTTCTACGGATATAACTAGGTTACTGTTGTACGAATGAAGCTGATTTTTTTTACAGACTGATGATAGGTACTACTAATGACTTAACGGTGTTTCGTTTTTAAATTTTTTCTCTAATTATAAGATTATCTTATTATCTTAACATTATAAGATATCTTATAATTAGAGAAAAAATTTAAAAAAGAAACACTGTCATAGTCATTGGCTGTACCTACCATTAGTCTGTAAAAAAAATCAGCTTCATTCATCCAACGGTAACCTAGTTATATCCGTAGAAAGTTCGTGAAAAACCGACTAAGAATTGTTTTTTTACGGAGTTATCAAATGTTCGCGATTTTTTTAAATATTTTTTTAAGAGCTATTATCAACGTTTTCATTAGGTGTATAACTTATTTTTTCGAAAAACAACCTTTTAGAATTGGTACCGCAAGAAGTACCCGCAGCGCCTTAAGTCATATGACCTGAGACGGCAGACGATCGATTTTAGCATACTCTGATAAGGCAAAATGGAACCCCATCGGTTAAAATTTTGATCATTCTCGTTCAGTGGATTTCGTGCTAGCTCCCCTACTATAAGTCATATATGATATAAGAGCAGGCGTTTGAGAGTACAATCGCAACTTCCTCCGTTGCACAAGATTTTAATAATGTCAAATGCAATACGTCCTTCGTAATTGTGGCTTCCAAGACCTTATAGTTAACATGCTGTACAATTATTAGAAACCTGATTAGTGATTACCTACTTTGATGGTAGGTATAGAGGTAGCTACTTGTGTTCTCGGTTAATTGCTGGTGATTCTTCGTATAATAATGTAAGCAATAACATCTTCCTCATGTTTTGGTTCTACACTTCAAAAAGGTCTCTGCAAGCAGCAAAGATTGAAACGTCAAACTACAATTTTAAATGTGAACATTGTGATTATGCAAAATAGTGTGAAACATTCCTACAAGTCTGAAAATGAAAAAAACGCACGTGGATGGCCCAATCCTTGATGGGGCCAGACCAGATAAACGCTTTGTATCAAACAAATTACTGGTTCTCACACATCAGTTTCAAATAAGTACAGTTTGACAGATGTGTACAATAAAGTAAAGTTTGACATCAGAAGCGTACAATAAAGTGAAACTTTATGGTGGCCGCTAAAGCGTCCACAAAATCAACGTTTCTGTGATGATAGCCTAAAAAAATAGTTATTTACATAAGTCATGAAAGTGGTTGTTACATGACGCGAGGCTTATTGAAAAGTACGAGGACGCGCAGCGTCCGAGTATCTCTTTAATGCCTCCAAGTCAGGTGAACTCACTTTCATGACGTATTATGTATACAATTTTACCTGAAACCGCAACATGTAGATAACTTTTCTAAATTAAATTATTCACGGTACAATAATTCATATGTGTGAAATTTTGATACCTAATCACGCATGCTAAAATCACTTTATTTAATTGTTTCAAAATAATTAAAACAGTCAGTGTCATTTTTAATGCAGTTTGCAGTATATGCTTTGTACTTTTCAACTATAGGTACAGTCTTTATAACTAGGTACAATAAAGCAGGTATCAGTGCAGAAGAGTAGGTATACCTACGCAAGACGTTGTTAAAATGTAGCCGAAGCTGCGGCCGCCGTAGTGCAATACTCGCTCCCCACATAGTCAAGAAAAAGGTACGAAAAGGCGTACAAACCTTTTAATGACTGGCGCAAAACTAAAGGAATCCACACATATTCCATTCATTGTTAGTAACAAAAAACCATATTATCCTTTGTGTAGGTATCTGGTATATTAATATTTAAAAATATCCACATAGTCTGCATTATAATTATCTAATCGTTGAATCAATGAACGATCTAATTGTTATTTTGCATGTACTAGGACTGTAATGGGAGTCAGGCAAAAATAATACAGTACTATTCAGGTAAAGATCAACTTTCTAATGTCAAAATAGCCCTGCGAAATTTAGATTTTCGTGACGGTTTCAGGCAAAAGTTATTAAAAAAAAATTCGATGCCGTTACTTTAAAAATCCGACCCGAACATAGGCAATAAACATGGGAAAAATGTTTTTTGTAGATTGTGCTCCCCATGGTAACTTATAATATGACACGTGACACCAATCGAAAGAAAGATTGTTTTCTCATCTAATCACATACGAATTAGTTAATTTTCAGTTGGATTTCCCATTATTTCATCAACAATTTGGAAATAAATGCAATTACCAAAATCATGTAAGCCATGACTACGAGCAAGTAAGTAAGACAAAAAGCAGATTCAAATGTTATTCAATTCTTTAGAAAATTTCCAATTGAGTTATGGCTTAACATGATTTTGCTAATTGCTAATTATGTTGAATTTTTTATAAAGTTATGAGAAATGCACCTGCAAATCAACAAATTCGCACATCATTAGATGACAAAAAATCTTCTTCCGATTGCATGGAGTCATCATAACCCTCGGAAGTCGGAAGTTAACCTACATGTGGAGCAATGGAGCAACAATCTGCAAAAAACATTTTAATTTTTTAACATGTTAATTGTTTATGTTCGGTGTTGAAATATTCACCAGGATGTGCCTGAATTCAAAATTTAAGCGCCGGCGTGATTTAGTTTCTCTGGAAAATATAAATTCGAAAAACGGTCAAATTTTGAGAAGAAAAGGTTATAATAATAATAATAATAATAATAATAACCCAAACGCAAAAGCCTAAACAGCACTTTAGACTCACAACATGACACACAACATACTGTAATATTTCCAAACTTAACTCAACCAACCACACAAACACAACTTCCTGAACAAACAAACGCAATAAATACAAGTAACGCAACACGCACTACAAAGACGCCCTCACCCACACGACCTAGCACAGCTGAAAAACACAATACTCTTTTTTCTCAGAAACACACCACGTTATCACAAACACAACCCACTCGTACTCAACCCAAACGCAACAACCTTAACACAGGCTCACAAAATACTGTAATGTCTCCACCAATAACCCATGCAACAACAGAAATACAACTTCAAGAACAAAGAAACACCATAAATACAAGTAACGCAACATGCACTACAAAGACAGGTCCATCCAATAAAGTTACACGCCCTAGCACATTTAAAAAACACAAAACTTCTTCACAGAAACACACCACATTTTCACAACCCACTCGTATTCAACCGAAACGCAAAAACCTTAACAGAACTACAGGCTCACAACATACTAAAATATCTCCAGCAAAAACCCAAGCAACCTCTCAAATACAACCTCAAGAACAAAGAAACACCATAAATACAACTAACGCAACATGCACTACAAAGACAGGTCCACCCAATAAAATTACACGCCCTAGCACAGTTAAAAAACACATAACTCCTTCCTCACAGAAACACACCACATTTTCACAACCCACTCGTATTCAACCGCAACGCAAAAACCTTAACAGAACTACAGGCTCACAACATACTAAAATATCTCCAGCAAAAACCCAAGCAACCTCTCAAATACAACCTCAAGAACAAAGAAACATCATAAATACAAGTAACGCAACATGCACTACAAAGACAGGTCCACCCAATAAAGTTACACGCCCTAGCACAATTAAAAAACACATAACTCCTTCTTCACCGAAGCACACCACGTTATCACAACCCACTCGTATTCAACCCAAACGCAGAAACCTATACAGCACTACTAGCTCACAAAATACTGTAATATCTCCAATAACCCAAGCAACCTCACAAATACAACCTCAAGAACAAAGAAACACCATAAACACAAGTAACGCAACATGTACTACAAAGACAGGTCCATCCGATAAAGTTACACGCTCTAGCACAGTTAAAAAACACAATACTCCTTCTTCTCAGAAACAACCCACTCGTATACAACCGAAACGCAAAAACCTTAACACAGGCTCACAAAATACTGCAATATCTCCACCAAAAACCCAAGCAACCTCACAAATACGACCTCAGGAACAAAGAAACACCATAAATACAATTGAAAAACACAAAACTCCTTCTTCACAGAAGCACACCACGTTATCACAACCCACTCGTATTCAACCCAAACGCAAAGCCAAAGAAACACCTACACAATAAACTCCATTTAATAAAATTACAGGAATTATTATAATGATTTTTTTTTGTTTTGTTTTCCTCTTTCCTGATAGCGTTGGCTATTGTGCCCATCAATAGGTATGTTGGTAAGTACGAATTACATTATCCCTAGATGTCCAATGTACGTGTGTGATTTTTTTTTTTTTTTTTAATGACCCTACATAACTTCACCAGACACAGACACTAATCGTTACTTGATTTTAATCCGTGCGATTAGTTAACCAGGCTAGACCTGAGTTCTCACAAGAAACACCGATAATAATAATAATAATAATAATAATAATAATCTTTCCTGATAGCGTTGGCTATTGTGCCCATCAATAGCTATGTTGGACCCTACATAACTTCACCAGACACAGACACAGACACTAATCGTTACTTGATTTTAATCCGTGCGATTAGTTAACCAGGCTAGACCTGAGTTCTCACAAGAAACACCGACCATAATAATAACGTATATTGTGTAAATAAAACATTCAAAGTTTTTAACACTCGTCAACCGAAAACAATTACAGAAAAAATATGTGAGACGAACAATATCACAGGTTACAATTACTATATATCACAGCTTAATCACAGAGAACAGTGTCACCGAAGTCAGAAAAATCATTTGTTAAAAACTCCTTGATGCTGTAAAAAGCTTTTGCAGTCAAGTACTGTTTAAGGCTTACTTTAAATTGGGATATAAGTTGTTTAATTTGAGAAGGTAGGACGTTGTATAAATGTATGCAATAATAGTTACACGAAAATGTAGTCCTGTCCAGCCTCACAAAAGGTAGACTTACGTTATCCCTATTACGGGTCTGATAGTTGTGGCACGTAGAGTGTACCTCAAAATTTTCAATGTTTGCTTTTATGTACAGAAGGCACTCCAGTATATACAAGCAACGATATGTTAACATACGGAGCGATGCAAAAGCGTCTTTGCATTGCTCTCTATATTTAAGGTTATTAATGATCCTAATGGCTCTCCTTTGTAGCCCGAAAATACGATTGGCTATACTGGAATGTCCCCATAATAGCGAAATGGGTAAAGTTAAGGGTAAACTATGTTACATAAAAAATAAAAAAAGTACTCTACAGTACTTTTGAATTTGTCAATAAAATATGGGGTGTTCCATTTAAAAAAAACGGATGTTTGATACGCTAGTGAAATACAGCACGCCACCAGAAATATTTTAGAAACATTTTTGCTCCTCCATTTTTTTCCGATATCTTTTATACTAAAGGTGAGGGTAACGGCATTACGTTCCCAGGGGGATGTTACACCCTGTATAAAGTACATACCGGGTGATTCATTAGAAGTGATGACAGTTTGAATTTCCCGCAAATTAAAAAAATTATAAAGTTGGTACTAACTGATGATCATTTATTTAATTGCAGTGGTGTATCATCATGCTTTCAGTAAATCGTTTACTTATTTATAATCTACAAATACTGCTTCTGTTTTACCACAAGTTATGAACTAACATTAGACACAGTCACGTTTCTTACATATTTTAGTGCATCAATTCTAAAAATTCTTCAAAATGGAAAAAGTAATAAACCACAAATGCAGAGACTTGTTACTACTAGACCGCGCATAGCTCAAGTTGTATGTTGTCAACATGGTAGGCCACCAACCGAACTCGTAAAGGCAAGAACTTTCGCGCTCCAATCTTCACTATTTGTTTTTGCTGGGATTACCTATATCGCTAAACTGGGTTAGTTTTTCAATATTTTGTAAAATTTCTTTGCTGAATCGAAAGCGCACACTTTCTAGACACATAATGTTCTCAGAAGTTTATAAACGGTAATAATGAAATAAATGTAATCTAGTGTACATTTTCGTATAAGGTATTTTTTTACCGGATAGCTACGTCTATTATATTATAGGTATAGTTATGTAGAATGGAATGGAAACAGCAGAAAAGCACAAGAATGTTTTGAGAAACAATAATCTTTTCGATAGTGTAACAGAGATATGAATTTGTTTATTCGGCGTCTTTGTTGTACGTCGCGCAGAAATCTCCACGGATGTAATTTGTTTTTTGCACTTCAAGATCATATGATCATCACATATATCATAATCATGTCCTGCAGCCTGCAGTGAACTTAATACTGAAGGTATTCTTTACAATACGTATCCATTACGAAAATAAGAAAATAAACGAAGTAGATGTGAGAATTAGACATTTATACAACAAATGAGTATTGTTTAAAAGCCAATACACATTTTTATGTTGACAATTCAACTCATGTATAAAAAATCGCATAAGCCGCAGTGAAATTGTCACTTTGACAGCGGCAAAAGTTACCTGCAACTTTTCCAGCGACAAATGCACTAGTGGTTTTTTCACTTATTCATTTTCGAACCAATAATCGCATTATCCTTACCCATATGACTAGTTTGACGTCTGTCAATAATTGATTAGTTTGGTGAATTTCTTGTTCGTTAAATTGTCCTGCCGAATTACACTCGAGGTTTGTATTTAAACCGAGTAAATTTGGGTTGTGGCAATTCAAATCTGTTTCCTTTTAGCAATTGGACTCGAAAAACTGTCAACCTAAAAATGCTCCACCTGCGGTGTCGCATTTTTATTAGTTGACAGTTTTTCTCGTCTAATTGCTAGGCAACAGATTTTCATTACCTTAACAACCCAAATTTACTCGGTAAAATACAAACCTCTTGTGCAATTATAAGTGATAAGCACATTTCATTTTACCATTGAATAAAATTTTTATGCAATGATTCTAGTTATTTCGACTGTTTATATGTAAGATCTTGGTAAACTGGTTCGCGCTTTGCCTTTACGTGTATGATGTGTTGCCTAAACATGTTGGCAACACTCTTATACGCGACTGGCATTGTATGCGCGGTCTACTAATAACAAGTCTCTGCACAAATGGCACACAACAATTAACTGCGACACTGGTTTCTTAAATGACAGTCATGAGTCATGACAGAACAACAATTATTCCACAGAATAGTATTCGGTGAATTATTCATTGCAGAACAAAATTACTAATGAAATTCAAACTGTCAATGTAAAATAATGCAAAAAACACTAAATCCTTACGCGCGAAATTCAAGCGATCATCACTTCTAATGAATCATTATTATATTATACAGGGTGTTACACGACCGTTCGAAAAAAAAAAATCGGGTTGTAGAGGGCATCAAAACAAGCACTTTTTCCAAATAAACCGAGGGTCCAACGTGTTTCGTTTGGGAGCCACCCCCCAAAGAGTGTTGAAATCTGCATTTCTTCTTTTATTTTTTTCTCAGCAACCATAAGAGTTACAAAGTCGGGTGGCATGTCTTTGAATAGGTTTTTGGGTATGCTCTTTCCGATTTTGCAATTTTTTTTTCAAAATTCCTACCCCTAAAGGGCGCACCCCTAAACTAGAGTGCAAAAAAAAATTCTGATTTCGACGAAATTTGGTATCTGGGGTTTTTTTAACATGAAAATCACGAATCTGAAATTAGTTTTTGAAAATTCGAAAAAAAAAGTTCCACTGCAATTCTTGGCGGGACAACGAAAATAGAGATAATTCCACGAAATTTGTTGTGTACATACTAAACGAGTTAAGGAACAAAACTGTCGAACAGTTTTTTAAAATAACTTTTCAAACAAAAGTTATACTCATTTGAATGTTGGTCCTTCGGGTCGCGAAGTGTCCCAAGCCTACTAGTAAGCCATAATTTCGCATGTGTTGGTTGACAATGTCGCAAAAACAAAAGATTAACGGTTTGAGTCGATATTTTGTTATTTGGAATTAATTCGGTCATTAAATGATTAAAAAATTCGATGTATCGATTAAAACACCTACCAAGGTATCTTAAAGCGCTGATCGATTATTTATTATCTAAATAAGGTAGGGGAAAAAGTCAAATCACTTTCCGTATGATACTTTTTCACTATGATCAAAAATTTTCATAATCTTAGGTTGAAAAATAACTTCCAAAAGAACACGCTCCTTTTAAGGACAAATCGAAAAGGTACATTAAATTAATGTGAAGTTAGTTGTTATTTTTATTTCTTCCAATTATCAATTTACAATTTACATTTGTCAACCAACACATGCGAAATTATGGCTTACTAGTAGGCTTGGGACACTTCGCGACCCGAAGGACCAACATTCAAATGAGTATAACTTTTGTTTGAAAAGTTATTTTAAAAAACTGTTCGACAGTTTTGTTCCTTAACTCGTTTAGTATGTACACAACAAATTTCGTGGAATTATCTCTATTTTCGTTGTCCCGCCAAGAATTGCATGGAACTTTTTTTTTCGAATTTTCAAAAACTAATTTCAGATTCGTGATTTTCATGTTAAAAAACCCCCAGATACCAAATTTCGTCGAAATCAGAATTTTTTTTTTGCACCCTAGTTTAGGGGTGCGCCCTTTAGGGGTAGGAATTTTGAAAAAAAAATTGCAAAATCGGAAAGAGCATACCCAAAAACCTATTCAAAGACATGCCACCCGACTTTGTAACTCTTATGGTTGCTGAGAAAAAAATTAAAGAAGAAATGCAGATTTCAACACTCTTTGGGGGGTGGCTCCCAAACGAAACACGTTGGACCCTCGGTTTATTTGGAAAAAGTGCTTGTTTTGATGCCCTCTACAACCCGATTTTTTTTTTCGAACGGTCGTGTAACACCCTGTATATTATACAAAGGGTAGTTGCTTACTTACAAATCTTTGCTTACAACTTAAAAGGAAAAACATGCATTACAAATCTTTGCTTACAACTTACAAGGAAAAACATGCATGAATTTGTTGAAATCGCAACGTGGCGGAAATTCTCAGAGACGCCTACCTTTAAATGTAATTTAATCTATGTAAATACTTAAAGGAATGTGGGGTAGGTCAAGGAAGAGATAATATAATGCAGCTCGTGTGTCGAATACGTACGATTACGGCTTTCGATGATAGGCTTAATTGCAAAAGTCCCCTATATCTTCTTTACGGAACTAAATAAGCGGTTTAGCAACTTGCCCATTTACGGTGTCTATCTCTTAGAGAAGGGAAGAGTGTCTATCTCTAGTGTTGTATTATCTTTGACAGAAGTAATCGGGACCTGAAGCTTTATCGTCTTGCCGCCAGGGGTTGGAATCGAAACTGACAGGTTCACTTAAGTTTAACAAACAAATTGAAGCGTTAAAATAAAATTTTAATACAAGGTGTGACTTATTTAGCATTTGTTTTGGTTTAGAAAAAACCATTTCAAATGCCAATATCTCCGAAACGAATCAATAGAATTTAAAAAGCAAAGCAGATTAGTAATCACGATTAAATTGGCTTTCAAATAATGTGCCATTTGCCATAGGACTCCATTTAAAATTTTAGGGATTAAGCTCCCTACGTAGAGGGGTGAAGACTTGGGTTCATGATTTGTATTCCAAAAGTTGTCCCCCTCGAATACAAAATTGACGTGTTCGAGAATTTTTCGAAATTTCTAAATTTAATACACTATAAGCCCTCTGTATACTTCTCGTTGGGCCACTCTGTATAAGCATTCATTGTTCTTTTTTATCACTGCTTAAACTTGATACTTTGCTTTTTGTTTTTTATTAATCCAATGTCAAGGTTTTTCTCAACGGTACTTTTTTTTACCACCCGCACGTTAGTAAGGGAGGTATTGCACAGATAAAGTACCCATACTATTTGTAAATTTAGTAAATCAGAACTCTCTGAAATAAGTGTGCGTATCTTCTTACTTACCTGTACTGCAATAGTTATTAAACTTGCTATTTCCAATTCTTGTGTATCTACAAAAACAAAAACAAAAACAAATGGTTAATATAGAACCATACAGAGCAATATAGCCCATTGGTAACGAACGACTTATACTGCTCTCCCTCAAATGCGTCGAATATGATGCCACAACTCTTACCGGTTTTTAATTTTATACTTACTGACCATTATGACAAGACGTCAAAAGTATCTTGTGGCATTCCGCTTTGGTTGCATATCTTTTACATGTCAGGAAATAAAAATTGGAATTTGACACACATAAGAAATAATTTGATATGCTTTTTAAAAATAGTCATAAAAAAATTAGGATCGGCATTTAAAAAATAGTCGATAAAGTCATATCTCAAATTTGGGATACCTTACAGTTTTATTACATCACAAAGAGCACAGTTTAAAACTACAAATTGACTGGCCCGAGCATATTTTTGAAAAAAAGCCTTCTTTGATTTACTGATTTTATTCCAAATTAGAGAATCGCCCTGTATAAGAAAAGATTACAGGTGGGTAATAATTTAATAAAAGTCCAAAAACAAAACAAAAAACTGTCAATCGCTTTGTATTTGATTTGAAGTTAAATTAAAACTAATCCATTCAAGTTGTTAAATAGGTATTCCTAATAATCGTAATACACAAAGATCAGCAAAATTCAATAACCTGTGCTGCGAAGCTGTGAAGAAGCACTAAGTTTTGGGTGGATTATAGGTAACTGAACAACGAAAATAAAGCACCTTTTATTAATTTCAAATGATAAATTATGAAACACAATTAAATAGGTCGGTTTTAAAGATAAAAATCACGTCTTACAGAAAATAAACTAAAACCTTTGGACGACAAAGATACAGCGTAGTCGTCTGGCATACCAACTTTTCTTAATATGCCGTTTAATTTGAAGTTAATTTTTCATAATTCATGGAAGTAATAAATTTCAGATGGAGTGATTTTTAAATTCATTTTTACATGCATAATATTGGCTGCTCCGTTTTTTAATTCCCCAAGAGCACGCTAGAGTGCAAACAAAACAGATGGAGAACGAATGAAAATTCTCGATTCAGTCACGTGGTACCAAATCCTGAGTTTTGTCAATTTGTGTAGTTGCAGTGGATGCCCTGTCATCGGTTAGAATTTTGGGTGGTTTTTCTCTAAATTTTATTTTTGTTGTAAGTAGTATTCACAAGCTTCAGCAATTCTCTTATATCTTAATAACTAAAATGAATACTCGGCCGTCCCACACTTCTTAATTGATACGATTGTGCAACCAATTCCCATAGTCGCCATTTTATAGTGTTAGCTGCTATGGTGGTGTTTTTATTGTGAATGATAAAAGTAATCGTGCTGCCCCTTATTGATTCTCTCAAAAAGTCCACCCGGTACTATATCAATAACCCTGATTTGTAATAACTCTTCACTTAATGCGATTCTTATGCAACAACTAGAATTACTCATTTATAAACAATAGCGTATTTACGTTTATCATAGTTCTTTCATTCGCTTCACAATGTTACAATCCGTCACTAGGTATTGTCAAACACGTAATCAACAATTTTTTAGCGATATTCCATCGCCAATTTATTTCACTCTTTGTTTTTCTGTAAGAAATTAGTTCTGCTTCTTGTGATTCATCTCTTGTCAGAAAAGTGTATGATGCTGATGTATGTCAATTAATGATTAGGTACCTGTTGAGATTGGACAATAATACAATAATAATAATATTGATTGTGTAGGTGCAGTGTCAGTGGTGTTTAGATGTCTTCGGGAAGTGCCATGTTTTGTTAGTTGCCACCCCTTAGGAATATTATTAGGCATGGTAAGTTCATACTAGCATAGTGTAGAATCGTATTCATGCGATTGCTTAAAAATTAAACTTGACAAATAAGATTTTGTAATAGCTAGAAATGTAAGTAGAAATGGTTAGTAGCTAGGAGTAAACCGCTGGAGTAATTTGGTGTACACGGTTTGAGTAATACGAGTAATACCGAGTAATAGTTGAATAATACCCTGAGTAATATAGACCAATCTTGAGTAATTCCG
This sequence comes from Photinus pyralis, assembly GCF_008802855.1. Lineage (NCBI taxonomy): Eukaryota > Metazoa > Arthropoda > Insecta > Coleoptera > Lampyridae > Photinus > Photinus pyralis. The sequence goes on from NW_022170510.1 coordinate 6,450,330, forward strand.
AGTAATAGTAATACCGAGGAATAGTAGGTAATACTTTGTGGTAATACAACATTATGTATGAGTAATGGTGTACACGTTTTAAACCAGTGGTTTACTCGGTGGTGTACCCCTCGGTTAGTACTTAGTTTCTGTCAGTGATTGGGTTAAATTTTTGTAGTTGTCCCACAATGAGGTATATAAATAACAAGATAAAAGTGTTGTGTCTCGGTTCGTGTTCACCTCTCGGTTTACGTATTTGCACAATCTTCTGCGATCTGTATAGATTGAGCACCATGCAATTATCGACACTTAGGTGGTAGAGTAACAATCTATTAAATAGATCGTTATTAATCATTACTAATAAAAGATTTGCTGTTCAAGTGATGTAAGTTGTTTGGCTTCTCTGTTTCTAATATAGTTCACCTTCACCTTTCATATACAACTAGCAAATTGGAATATAATTGGTCGAAAACTGTCCTCGGTGAATACACAAGTTGTATGACGAACATGAGGAGGTGAACTGAGGATGGTAACGAGGTGATTTTTTCCTGGAACCAATGTTGCATAACTGTTTATTGAGAAATATCATACTCTCTGGCATATTTTTATCATAGTTGCTTCATTGCTTGTGCGATCAATACATGTTTGTAATTTGAAATACCTGCCATAACTTCATCATAAATCTGATAAGTTGCATAGAGGTACCCGAGGATGTACTTAACATTTCTCCTGTACTCTAAAAATATCAAAAATCCTGTTTGTGCCCTATACCTATAAACTCGCCTATAAATAATATGCTTGATATAAGTTCTGGCTTGTATTACCTACCACCAGAGAGTTCTGCTTGATTGTACAGTGAAGTAGGTACCTGGTACGTGATGCGATGAATTTGGCTGTCCAATTTTAGGGACAGTTATGCATCCCCCCCTCCCCCATTTATAAATAATAATATAAATAAAATAAATGCAATGCAATGGTGTGCAAATGGGCGCATAGGTACAATGCACAATTCATTTCACAAACGGAAGTCTTACTTCCTAAAAATGGGGGGCCAAATTCACACTAGTGAGGTGGTCTTATAAATGTGAGCGTGACTTGATTTGCCACCCCCACCAACTTATATTTATAATTTATAATTAAATATCATAACAAAGTGAAATTCTTATTTTTTTAATGGTGTGACCGAGGCTCTTGATCATTAACGAGCTCCTAGCAAGTTTATAATTTTGCCGTGTCTGTCCGTTAGCACGATATTTTGAAAACGAATGGACCGATTACGATGAAATTTGGTTGATGGATTCTTTATCAAATTTGTAGATCGGAGTTTGTGAATTGGCAATGTAGCCCAAAATAAAAGAAATGTTCTCGGGAAGGCCCCTCCGGGCCCCTCTATCATCTCCGTTAGTTATGAACCGAATTGCATGAAATTCAATATGGGCATAGCTTTAGGCATATAATGGCAATGGCAAAAGTTGAATCTAACCGATCCACATTCACAGTGCCCTTTTCGCATCTCGACCATTTCTGAACCGAATCGCAAACTTTATGGAATATGAATTTATTAAATGAAATTTGATACATAGGCACTTGGAATAAAAGCACACGTAACCCCAGTTTCAAAATTTGGTTTTGAGCGTGCGCAGTGCAGAGTTCGCCTGAATGGACCCAACCCGAAAAAACCCACTGAGTTTTTTCGGGTTGGACCCACTTGAAAAAACCCACTGGGTTTTTCATTAGTGGGTTTTTTCATTTTGAAATAATTAACAAGTTTTTTGACTTGGGCTGGTTTGAAATAAATTTGTATGGCATAAGTGTATTTCAAAATATACACGAATCACGTTTAATTTTTAAAATACAAAAGTAAAACATAGATACTTCCGAGGATACTTCCATTTGAGTTCGTTTCGAGGTTCGTTTAGTATTAGTTAATAATTCAAAACAGTTTAAAACTTGTATTCTTATTCTTACCCAACAGCACAACCACAATATTGCGGCGCCTTTTCTTTCATATTGTCGAATTGTATAATTCCGATCGAAAAAGTACTAGTACCCACTTTTACCCGAAAAATCCCGAGAAAACCCACTTGGGCCCAGTGGGTTGGGGTTCTTTAAAAAAAAACGGGTTTTTTCAAACTGGCGCAGTGCCAACTTTCTTATCTACGAAAGGATTTTGGCGGCTTTTGGAATAAAAGCAAGTCTAACACCAGGTTTAAAATTTGGTTTTCTATTCAGTTTCAAAACAGAAACTTGAAAAATATAAATTTTTTAATTTAGATTTTAACAGTGTAGTTAGAAGGGAGTGTGGTAATAGTAAGTTATCATTTTTTGTGTTAGTTACTTATTAATTATAAGTTTTAAATTAGTTATATGTTTATATTTTGACTTACTATTAAAACATTCTTGGCAATTGATTTAAGGTAGATATGAGGGTTTTTTTTAAATCACTTTTCAAAGAAAAGTTATTGTACTCATTAGTGTTATTAGTATATTAGTGTTTCACCTCGGAATGAAAGGTAATAAGCTATAAACTTGTGTAAACCTTTATTTTGTCATTCTGAAAGTTGTCTCAAAAGTCACATAAAATCTCATGTCCGCGTCTTAAGATATTCAAGGTCAACGGTTTCAAAAATCGTGTTTTGCAAATATCTCCGAGAATATCTCGTTTCCTATGGTTTTAATGCCATTTGTACTTATTATAAAAAGTGTAGGGAATAAAATTATCTACAACTTTTACCGCAAACATTTTTCTATATACTCAACGTTTTTTGAGATAACGGATGGTGAGCGCGCGGCGCTTAGTGGTTTACAGTGTAAATCGTTAAAAAATATATAATTATAAATAATTTTCATTGTTTATTAATTAACCATGATAATATAGTGATGTTCTATTGCATTGCATTCATTTACTTGCAGTGTAAGTTCAAATTTTTCAAAACCTTCTGATTAGCAATATTTGAGTATTCATTTTCTTCTTCATCATCACCGTCGAAATTTGCAATTCAATATTATTTAGGACATTTGTTTCCAGATCTTCCAGAATTTCGGGGTGAAATGTACCGTCTTCATCGAGATCATTTTGATAGGCATAGGGCGAAGTGTTAAGGCACGCTGCCCATTACACTGGCCGCAAGCTATAGATCATTGCAACCCCGATTTCCTGCATCCACAGCGTGAACCACAACCATTCTTGCAGTTGCAAAATATTGCAATTCATCTGGACTTACGGTTGACCTTGAATTACACTGTAAACCACTAAGCGCCGCGCGCTCACCGTCCTTTACCTCAAAAACCGTTGAGTATATAGAAAAACGTTTGCGGTAAAAGTTGTAGATAATTTTATTCCCTACACTTTTTAGCGCATTTTTGAAAAAAATTTTTTTGGTAAAAAGTAGCTTTTAATCTCACTTTGGCTGGCTGGCTGGCTGGCAGTAAATGCGCGCCCGTAGAAAAACGCTTGTAAAAAGACAAGGAGTGTACATGTAACTATCGGGGCCGTGTAATTAAGAACGTTAGGGATGGGGCTACAAGATTTGGAGTCGACGACATCTGGACGCCATCCCCGAGCGTATTATACTAACCTGGAGATTTTTCAGTTTTTATCTATCTTCTTCTACAGTTTTTCTCCGATTGTTTTCAAATTGGTGTCGTCGGGAAGATCTTGTCAACGCGCACAACTCCTGCGTGGCGGAATTTTGTTTTTTTTCCTAGGGGCGAAATAAACCACCTTTTGCGCGGCGCGCTTCGAGGGGTAGTCGACTTTGGGCGCCCAAAAGTTTCTTACAGCGCGAATCGCGGTCTCTCTTTCTCGTGTCACTAATAGAAGGTCGAGCTATCTGAAGTACCCAAAAGTTGAATACGATTTTATGCCGGGATTTTAGCGAAATCTACCAAAATGTGAATTACGAATGAACGGGACGTCGGAACTGTGTATCGACAAAGGGAATGTGGTAACCCCCGACGAGATCTTACTGATGGTGGAGTCAAAACTTCAAACGCGAATTGCGAGTGCACGGTAAGTGAGAAAATGGTACCGACAAAGTGAATGTGGTAGCTTTCGGCAAGATCTTATTGATGGTGGAGTCAATATTGACTAATAAAACACTGATCTGCCACACAAAAATGCGCTGAAGTCCCTTCGATCTCACACGAGGACTTTGATCATTTTTATAATAAGTACAAATAGCATTAAAACCATAGGAAACGAGATATTTGCAAAAAAAGATTTTTGAGACCTTTGACCTTGAATATCTTAAGACGCGGACCCGAGATTTTATGTGACTTTTGAGACAACTTTCAGAATAGTAAAATAAAGGTTTACAGAAGTTCACAGCTTATTACCTCTCATTCCGAGGCTGGCCTTATTTTTTGCCTCAAATGACTGGACTATCTCCCGCGTACTAGAGAGTCTTCTAATTTCGCACGTAGTTAGTTGAAAATGTCGCAAATAACAAAAAATTATCAATTTAATTTTCATATTATTTTTTAAACCTCAAATCGAGCTCAAACCTATCTTCAACATTCTAGCGAGCATTCTAGATGCTTATTGTATCGCGAGTTGTATCGTTTACTTAATATACATTATACAAACTAATAACAAGTACCACGTATGAAAACGGATCGATTTAAAGCGAAAGTTAAAGATATTTGCGTATCAAGAACTTCCAACGAACTTGCACGATCTATTAAATCGCCATTTTCATACTAATATGGTGAACTGAACAAAAGGGAGGTTTATAATTTCCATAGTAATTCCCGAGGTAATTCCTATGATATTATGGCTCGTATTATGGGTATCAAATGTATAAGGGTTTGGAAAGCGAAATACGCGAGGAAATACGATAAACAAAATGACGCCATTCAAGCAAAAAGAGAAAAATAAAACAATGGTAAAAATTATTTCTAAAACACGGTTTTATTCAAGAGTCAGTTTCGCTTAAAATATAGAATTAATTCTTGAGGTAGAGTGAATGCTCAGCTAAAAGCATGTCCATCATCCAGGTGCAGACATAGTGTATAGTGGCATTGGTTGAAAGCTCATCCACTTAAAAATAAACGCAAATCAAATAAAAATTAATTATGCCTAAAAAAAAGAAAGTAAGATGAAACGAGAAGAAAAATTAGTTGATGTAACACAAAGGCGAGCACAAAGGTAATGTGTGTTGCGGATTCCTCGACGAAATTAGTAATTTGTGACACCATGGCAAAATTGTTGAGAATTCTTTCTCATTTCATTAATGGCAGGAGTTAAATTAGATATCAACGAGCTTCACTCTTTTCCAGTACGCCCTTCCACGATCGGAAATCAGACGGACTGGGGAAAAGTTGATGGATAGCATACTTTTATTAGTGAAAAATGCGAGGAAAAATGGTTTAGGGATTTTTTAAAAAGATTTGTTTTAAACGTATACGGTCCTAAATTGAAATTATAATGTACCTAAGTTACAATATTGAATTCGTTGGGCTTCTCAAATAAAAACTGAAAAAATCAAAACAATAGGTCTAGTAAGATTAATATGTAGAGTAAATTTAAAGCCATTCCGTTAAAAGCAAAGGGAATAGTAATAACGAAAGAACGTCGGGACGAGATTAAAGGGGATGTTCTTGTTCTGTCAGACTCCACGTTGCGCTATCGATTTTTTAGCAAAAAGGGTCTACTAGCCCCACACAAATAATTGCATCGTGCTAAGAGGTCAAGTTTATAGAAAGGAAAACAAAAATAACTCAATACGAATCCCGGAAAGGTCAATGGTATTTAAAAATTCGCGGAAAAAATTATTCTATTATTCATTTCGCTTTAAGGTACACAATGCACGACGAATTTTCGGATCACATACCCGCTGTTTTTATAAGCGAACGTATATATTATGTAAAATAGATTGTGTGCGGGAGAGTGGTGGGTTCGATGTAATTTTTCTACGTCTGTCACAAACACGCCATAGCGCCTTATTCTGTTCAACCTCTTTCATATCTGGCTCTACACCCTGTAGGGGTCGCTGACCGACCCTCACGTGGTGATGCCCCTCCCTCGTTGATTTTGGATCTACAACCTTCAAACTCCCCTCGTAACCGCAACTATGCACTATTTCACTTATTATTTAAAGTAGGTACGAGGGGTAGAAATAAATTACTGAAACTGAGTCCAAAGGTCGATTGCTAGATTGGATGCCAAAAATAACGTATAGCATAATAAAGTTGAAATTTACAACTCACTTTACAGCTCTCATCATTACTACATTTCCCACAATTCCATTCAGCACGCGTTACGGCAATAATGTTAAAACTGAGAGGATTTTTTGGTATGACCGAGGGTATGACTGATGACCTAACACAGGTCTATCGCGAGTAACAAGTGGGTGGTGAAAAATTGGTTGTTAAATACAAATACCGCAAGGAAGTGGTACAATCACTATTTAATTACTCAATGGTCCAATTTTCTATTTTGCTTATCCTCGGTCGTTACCTAGACTCGGATTCCAAAGAGTGCACTTTTAAATGTGTGTTACACTTGTTATAATTAAATATATTTTGTCCTCGAATTTGTTCGAAGATGTATAAATGCTTCCGAAATTAGTAAAATTACCTCGAAAATTACAGAATATTTCGAGATTTTTTATTTATTTCCGCCCAATGGGCAGGACAATTAAATTCAAATAAATAATTGAACAAATTGGCTAAGCACGTACCGCGTATTTAGATTTCAAAAAAACCGAAAATAAAGTACATAACAGTAAAACAGAGCGATACCGATTTGCACGACGCTGTTTCCAAAATGTAATAATAATTTTGGGAAATACTGGACGGGAATTTTCACCCACCTAAACCTAATATGTAGAAGGGATAAGATGATCGTTTTCTCAAGGGCAAACTGTTTGGAATAGAGATCGACCGATACCGATATTAATCCAATCCGGCCACGTGGCCGATACATTCATATAATTACGGGGTGGGGACAGGGCAGGTCAATGAGGAAAACCTGGAATTGTTACAGAATTTAGTAAGAAATGCCCCATTCTCGCTTATCTATGTGTAAGGTTCCAAAAAGCTCCTAATTATTAGCGGTTCTATCCGAGGTTCTCGGGTTCTATTTATGTAGTCGTTTCGCCTATATGCATGCGTTCACGCAATTACTTACATTCGTGTGCGTGACTGGTACTCAACTCGGAGCATGTATGTTTTGCTTTTAGGGCAATAGCTTTGGTTTTGATCTTTTGATTCAGTTACAAAACTTGCATATGGCCGAGGATATGGTGCATAATTTTTGCAGGCTTTACAAATTTTATTTTTTGTGAAAAACTTCCACACATTTGGAGCCGAGCTTGGAGCCATTGTACTGAAATAATAAACATGGAAAATACGAGGGAAAATATTTGACGGTGTGTCCACAATTTCACGCAACTTAAACGAGATTGAAATATTGAAAATATTGAATTTTTTTAAATGGCCGATATTCCGATAGTTTAACGGTATCGGGCCCTTAGGCAGAGTCGAGGGCAGAGTAATATCGGTACCGGCCAAAAAACCTGTACCGGTCAATCCGAGGGTCGATCGAGGGGTCGATCCTTATTAGGGATTCCTATTAGGAATCGATCGATAGCGATGTATCATCGGCCACCAATGGTCGATACATTCATACTCGCATTCATATAATTTACAGTTATTTATAGTTGAAATCATGAATACCACACCAAGAAATAAGAAATTAGTCGCATGTAGCTTCTACATCTAGCGTGTTATGGAAATTCTGACAACAAATTCTCCGAAAAATGCGCCTATAGAAGATGTTAACGCGCGTAGTACCGGGAACCGTCCATTTCCGACCGTTTAAGCTAGGGAAAATATAAGCCAAATTTGACATTTTCCGAGTTTACAATAAACTGGAAATGGTCCTTTCAAAGTAAAACGAAGTGAAAAAAGTATTATTGCACGGAAATATAAAGAATTTAAGAGAAAAATCAAAATGTAGTCTGAGTTTCACTTGAAATAATACACGTCTTACAAATAGCATTTTATTGATATTTTTGGATCCTTCAAGATTAAATTATTGGTGGACAAATCTCTCCTTCCTCACTTGCCTCTCTCAGTCTCTACTCAGTAGTAGTGTTTACTAATTGCGATATTGTGCTTCCCGCTTGTCTGGTGGTCATGCGTTCGTCCAAAAAATCAAAACGGTGCGACATTTTTACAAAAGAACAAATTTGCAGCAAAAATCCTTCTAATTACTGGTACAGTCGTATTCCGTCTAGGGGTTTAGCTAAAAATTGGGGTAATATTTTGATACCTTCTCAAACAAATTTCTTGAAGCATCCTGATACAATGAAAAAGGTTTTAGGAATAAAAAATTAAAAATTAATTCTGCCCTTTTTGTTTTTCATATTTGACAATTTCAATCTTTAATGTCAATTTCTAGCTCTCTTGGCGATCGGTCGCGTATACCTTTTGTGTCACTAACGCATAGATTATACAGTAATTTATGTCTATTGTGTTCCCTATATTTACTTTTACATGACAAAATCTCGTCTGAAGGGCGCCTAATTTTATGCATCCAAAATAACTTTTTAAAACAAATAAACATCTGGCGGTCATATTAATTAGTTTGAATATTGTTGCTTGGTCTTAACAGAAAATAAATCTCTTACGCTCCTTAAATCATTACCGGCACTACGAATTGACGGGACACGGTCAACTCGCCAAGGGCGACTCGCCACCGGACCACTCGCCAACGGGACAACTCGTCAACGCGACAACTCGCCAACGGAACAACTCGCCAACGCAACAACTCGCCAACGGGACAACTCGGCACCGCGACAACTCGCCAACGGACGACTCGCCACTGCGACAACTCGCCAACGAAATATTTTTCCCTGTTTAATGTGTCATACAAATTTACCCCACAAATGCAATAGTCAATTTCCCTAATTTTGTAAACAAAGTTTATCGAAAAATTGTAAGCAATATTTGAATGAAGACCCAACCGCCGATACCTGTTTCTATTACTGCATTTTGATATAACGATGTCTTCTGCAAATTATTATTTGAACAGAAAATTTGACAATCACATCGTTATTTGAACGACACATTAAACAGGGAAAAATATTTCGTTGGCGAAATGTCGCAGTGGCGAGTCGTCCGTTGGCGAGTTGCCGCGTTGGCGAGTTGTCCCGTTGGCGAGTCAGTCGGTGGCGAGTCGCTCTTGGCGAGTTGACGCGTACCGGAATTGACAATGTCAACTTTTTCTTCACATGAATTTTGAATACATCGCATACGAACGCAAATAAAAATACGGAAGCCAAAGCACCAATATTTAAAGTGATTAATATGACAGCCAGATCTTTAATTGTTTTAAGGAGTTAAGGTGCGTGTACATATGCAAGCCGAACCGTTCATGAACCGCTCGCGAACAACTGGTTTGTTAGATTAGGACGGGATTTGTAAGCGCTCGCGAACCGTTTCCTGTCGGTTTTTTTTGACGGGCACAAAGGGATTCGCAGTTCATATTGGGACGTGTTTGTGTGATGTTCGTTGTTTTTCTTCCGCTCACGAGCTTTAAATATGGAGTGGCTGGTTCGGCTTTTCCATGGATCGTTGAAAGTTCGTTGTAAAAATAATTTCAAAGAACAGTTTGCCAGCAGTTGGCGAACGGTTCGGCTCGCATATGTATACGCACCTTTATAAATAGCACTGTATACAGTTTCTGGAAGCTATCTTGATACATAACTTAATGTGTGCTTACTACGGCACTTTGCCCTGATTAGGAGCACACTTTTGGAAAATATTTCCATCTAAATATAAAAATATTTGATAGGTGAAATGTTTCCTAAAGATATTTGCCTCATATTTTGGACCGTAGCGCTATCATTCACGGGTGTAAATTATTGTTTAGAATTTTCTTGACTGAAAGCACCAGAATCTTGAATACTTTAGGAGATGGAGTGTACTTGGCTTGGGATGTACGGATGCGCCAAAAATTCATTTGCATCTGAAGATTCTTGGAGAAAAATTATCCTTTACAGAATCATACCGATATCCGTCGACGATGAACCCTCAATGACCGTAATTCAACGAAAAAATTAAATAAATAGTTTCAATTCTTCTCTTCCCGAGCTCAAATTGTTTATTGAATTTTTCACACCAATCTTTCTAAAAAGTCGCATGGTCTCACTGAAATCCTTTGTTTGTCTGCTGATTCAAACCTGTGGATTTTGAGATTAGACGATCATTCTCATACCCCAAACTTTTCTTTCTTTAATTGGCTTACCATTTTTCCTTGGAGGGAAAGTTTTGCGAAATTCAATACGGTCTTTCTTCTTTGTGCAGTTTATCGACGACGCAATTTTAGCCAACCCTCATTATTTTAACCTCGACTAAGTGGGATGGGAACGAACTATGTTGCCAACAGTACACTTCCCATAGTCTGTTTTGCCAAAAAGTCATTGACTGATAGGATAATTAATGTCCTTCTAATTCTGTATTCTCTAACCGTTTGCATCTACACGAGGAATCATTTATAAGGTTATGAACATCTTGTTTACATCGTCGTTCAACGCCTTTTCGAATCTAAGTGTTGCGTTTATTTTTTCTTTGTTTAAATCGATAGCTGTTGGAACCACAACCTTCGTAACGCGTTTCCTTGTTGTTTATATACGTGTTCCTTCCACCTTTGAACGATTTCCTAATAGAAATGTGCATTTTTTACGCTAGTTGCGTATCATTTCACAAGCAGCTCACGTGCGACGATAGTGACACCAACGAGATGCAAACCGAGTGGGTTAAGCCTGTCGCATATGACATGATAAAATGAATCAATTTTTTAGGTATTGGAACTGATAAAAATAATATGTATAAAGTACTTATTTTTAAGTTGACGCGCACGTGTCGCATTAACAAAGCACGGACGGTTACGGAATTTTTAAACTATTCGACCTCGCTGTGGCCTTTCGCAAAGCAGCTGACTGCGTTCTTAGCAGAATTAAATGCAAATCAACGTTATTGGCTATACCTACGGTTTTGACGTCACGCAAAGGTGTGTTTTGTGCATTGTGATCAAAAAGCGTCAATTGTCGGAATTGAGAAATTGGCGTCTATTAAAAATACATACTTCCTTTTTGGCCAACGTTCAAAGACCTTTATCTATAAATAGAGAGATACAATGATTTGCGATTCCGATGTTTTGTTCTGTTTCTTTTTTAAACGTTCACTAACTGGGTAGTTTGTTTAACTGTTTGTAAATAATTGCAAGAAGAGAAAAACATCGGAACTTTAGTGAATGATTAAAAATAATAATTCCAAGCAAACGCGCTACGTCACTCTTGTCAATTTCAGTATTTCACTTCAAACAATGCATGCATGTATTAGATCGTCTTTGTTCGTCTGAACAGGCGCACAATTTTAGTCGAGTCACGATTCGTGTTGCGTGGGGGATTCGTTGCTCGTGTCTACGAAATTCGCGAGGCAGTCTCAAATTTAGACAGTTCCCGTGTTGCGAGTGGTGTTTTTAGGTAATAGAAAAAGTGCCTTTAGGTTTCCTTTAAAATCTTCTGTTTAATTCGGTGAAAATTTTGAAACGAAAGTTTAACAGCTGCTGTGCGATTTGAGGACATTCTGTGATAGTTTTCGGTCGAGTGTCATCATATTTTTGTGAGGTGCATTCCCATAATTTCACGTGCCTGTGCTAATCTGTAGTTACCAGGAATTATTATCGTTCACAATATTGAAAACTTTCTAAAATTAGGATATTCATACGTTTGAATGTAAAAGTAAGTGCAAGTTTATGATAATGACTTAATTGCGATGTTCGAATGTTTACGAAACGAATTTCAATTTCGCCATCAGCGCCAGAGTTTTAAGGTCTTTGTACCGACCGAATCGTTTGTGTACACAAAAGGTATTATATATATGACGTATATCTAATTAACACGAAATATGGCGGGTAAGCTGGTCCGGAAATGCCTATGCTTAGTCATACTTCTTTGTGACTTTGTCTCGGCTCAAATTGGCTTCATACACCTGAACTTGAGGTTGATAACCGTCCCTTCCTTCTGTCAAGATTGTAATTTGACGATTCATGTTTTGTTTTAATGAGTCAATCTCCCATACTTTTTTTACGCTTTACTCATAGTTGTTTCGTACCTACGTCATCACTTTCTCTTGAAATTCGCATTTGTTAGTATCGGAGTCGAGTCGGATTTTTGCAACGGCCGCGGCCGCGTGGTACTGTGGTCAGATTGTTATTCACACCAGCGAGCGATTGGAAACGAAAAGATTAATTCCCTTCAGACTACTTTAAAAACAATTTAGTTATTCTATCAACATGTTTTTCTTCTTAAACGGTGCCCGCGTTTTTGATAACTCACAAGGTATATCACTACAAAGAAACCGCAAAGACAACAAACAATACTTGACAAGGTCGTTTGCTGCACACTGGCGCGTGACCTCGTTCTCTTCAATTGCAATCAGTTTAGCACGAACGTCATCAGTTGAGGTTAAACGCAACTTTTAAAAATGTTTACGGCGTGCCACTGGGGGAGGTACAATTTTTAAATTTGTAATTAATAAAGGCGTATTATTGTATTTATATCTAAGCTAAGGTCAAATTGGATTCGAATAATTTAAGCAACGTGAACCTTTATCAATAACAATAAGAATGGGGAAGAGTCCAAGGCCCTCGGCCGTTTTAAACGTTTTACTCACTTTATCATATTACACAATCACGCAACATTAATTCGTTCTATGTATGATCGATATTAATACTACTGATTGCCTCCTCCCAATAACGAGATAAGCAAACACGTGTAACACAGCACAGCCCACATGAATTTCCAGAACAATCTTCCAACAATGACGAAACGCACATGCAACAAATGAATGGGAACTTCTCATCGTCAGCTTCTTGATAGATTATTTTTTAAATTATTTTGCCACTACTTACGTTGTTGTTAATCGCCTAGTGATTCTCTGGAAAATCAAGTTTCGTTCGTTAGTGAAAAATGAAGATTAGTTAATCAATAAGTGATCGCCCCTATATTAGTCATTTCTACTCAAATTTAAATACGGTTGTTCAGCGTGCTTGGTCGTTTTCTTAATGTCAAAAGTAGTTAGTTACATTTTAAATGTGTTCAAAACTTTGTGGTTATTTTACAGCCATTGTAGCCATTATCCAGCGATTAGTAAAGTAATTGATAATAGAAACGAGTTTATAACCGACCTTATTACGATCCTGAAATGTTTATAACGGTTGCATAGTATCTTCATACATTGGGAAAAAGAAAAAAAATTGCGTAAGTTGAATATTGTAAAAATTCCTAGATTTTGCCCTATTCTTTTATAGTCTGCAATGTTCGATTGTGTACAATGTGATTAGAGAATTTTTATATTTTGAAGTAGAAAGCCACAGTTTCTTTAAGTTTTAAATAGGGCGGGAAAAAGAGAGATATTGTCGACAATATGGCCGTAGTCTAAAAGGATTCATTTAATTTATTTGTTACGCGTGTCATGACACTTCTTTCAAAACACGAAACGTATCCAGGTTACGTGTGCGGAAGATTATCTATAAACAAATACGCTTTATCCACTCGCGCTAGTGCGAGGACTTTACCACATCATTAGTCATTTGAACCAAATGACCAAAATAGGTAGGCAGGGCGTAATTTTGTCCGAATGAGTATTTATTTGAGATTTTATATTTAAAAAAAACTGTAAGGTTTGACCCTCGACCTAACCGGAGTAGAAGCACGACGTGAATCGAGTTTATGGTTCATGTAGGAAAGGCTGCAAGTTTGGGTTGAGCTGAACACTCGAATTTGATTGAACATACAGGGAAAACAAAAAGTGAAGAAGTATAGCGAGTATCCCAGACATGAGGCGCCAGCAGGCGCCATAAATGATCAGTCACCGGTGATAAAGAACGCAAGCGGATGTAAAGCGTTCTATCGATTTTCAGACATACCAATATCGGTATCGGCAAAAAATGCCGTATCGGTCGATTCCTTTTATAGAAGCAAATTGAATTGTGTTCAGTGGCAGTTCTAACTTGATGCCGAAGTGATTATTAGTGAAGTTTGCGCTGATGTGCGAAATGTAGGTACATATTATAAATTTATTTACAGAGACTGTTAATTGTAAATAAATAAAGCATGTAATTAAATTTACGTTACAGTACGTTTTTCGCTCGGTTTTTCGTAAACCGTTTAGGAACAATTTCAAACTGCGTGTTTTTCGCGAAGTTCCGGTGTCACATGCTTTTCATTACACATTCTCGTTTTAAAGCACGTTTTGCGCCGACCGCTGTAAAATGAAACAATGTACAGAAATAAATGTAATAGGCCATGTAATTTCCCACAAAAAAATCCTCGATTACATAGTATACAGTGAGTTTTTTTAAAGACTGGTCATTGGATTTCACATGTTAATTCTTCAACTCGGTGTTACCTTTTATTTTTGTGAAAATTGCAAATCTTAGCACTGCGTTTCTTTACTTTATTTTGTGCTCGATTTTGTGATACCTACCTAAATGGTAAATAAATTTACAAACAATTTTTTTGTACAAAAAAATAGTCTGAACACGATAACTGTCAAACGCTTGAACCGATTTGGTTCAAACTTTGCACATGTAACAAGCCAATTGAAAATGCGTAAAATCCAATGAACCCGTAGGGTCGGTCACACGAAGGTGCTCTGCCGCTTTTTTAGATTCTCTTTAGGGGTTTGTTCTGTTTATGAACGCATTTGTTCAAGACAAGTCTTTCATCCGTAAATTTATTAAGTTAGGATTTGCCGAGGGATTTGCATTGGTTTGATCCCCGATTTGATGATCCATCCAGTACCTACTCGCGGTATGATAATCTCGTGGTAATAAGTTTTGCATGTTTCCTGTCTTATAAGACTTGTACGACTACTTTTCTTGTTTTAAAATCTTATGATGACTGCTCTTTGAGACACTTCGGCTGATAAACCTTGCAAGGTTGATGAGGAGTATACGTAACGGCCGCTATCTGTTTTGAGTTCTTCGGTAAGAATTGGAGAAACTCATACACGTTTTATGTGTTTGTAATTTAAACAGGCAAGATCTGTTGTGTAAGTGTGTAGGTGTGTAATTATGGTTGATTTACAAGGTGTCGGGACGGTTGGGATGCAATGCTGCTGCTGCATGTGCTGGCGTTTTAGAATTGTGGCACCCATGAACTTATAAATTAAGATGGTCTGCTAATGCTGAATTGACAAATGACACCTACATGGGGGCAGCCATGATGTGCACTCACTTGGCGCGAAATTCAAATCAACTAATAAACCAGCATTAACCCAACATTAACCTCACGTTTTCTAAATAAATTACTATTAAAGTTATTTAATATATCCAAAAAGCACAATTAGAACCTGTATTTATTCTTTTTATGAAAAATAATACAATTCTACAAAATTGACTGACAGAATATATTTTTCATTCTAAAACACGCGAACTTCTAAAAATCATATTTCGAGTCATTTTTGTTTAAAATGGCAATTAACATTTTTTACTTTAACACTTTCCCTTGTTACTAACATTTTAACACAAAAGAAAGCACATCATAAAAGTCCCATTTTCACACACAAGATTTTTAGACGTGTGCTTGACAACGGCTTCGTCATGATGTCTGCTACTTGATGTTCTGTAGAGATTTGTTTGACACCTAATTTTGCCGCAGTTACTTTTTCTCGTATAAAAAAATGTTTGATAGAAATGTGCCTAGTTCTCCAATGAAACTCCGGGTTTTGAGCTAGTCTCACTGCAGCAGTATTATCAACTTGAATAACAGGAACTTCTTTTAGTTTTGTGATTTCTTTGAAGAACCTGCTCAGCCAAATTGCTTCTTTTGCTCCTTCGTTTGCTACTATGATTTCAGCTTCAGTTGTTGATGTAGCTACAACTGCTTGTCGTTGGCTCAACCAAGAAATTGCTCCTCCTGAGTATTTCACGATAACTCTTGAGGTTGAACGGCCTGTTTTCGTACATCCCTCGAAATCAGCATCACTGTAGATCTCCAAAACTCCAGCCTCTTCTTTTCTCCTACAGTAGTCCCTGCGATGTAGCGAAAAACTCTTGACTCGTACGACATCCTCTTGAGTTGGATTTTCAAGGACTCTTGAGATGTATCCTACGCTGTACGCTAGATCAGGTCTTGTACCGAGCATTAGGTACATCAGTGCTCCAACTGCTTGCCTGTAGGGAAATTGTATCGCCTTGTTAACTTTCCCTGATGTGGAAGTTTCTTCATCCTTGAGCATTGGAGTTGAAACTGGTTTGCAATCTGACATATTGAAACGTTCCAAACATTTTTCTGCATAAGTTTTCTGATGAATTTTTGTAAACGCTTCTTCTTGTTGTATTTCAATTCCCAAAAAATAGTCTGCATTTTTCGAGACAATTTTGAATTCTGATTTCAACTCTCCAATGAAAACTTCTAGCTCTCTTGAATCTGTTCCAGCTACGATACCATCATCCACATAAATTCCAATGATGAGTTTTTGTCCATCCCTTTCTCGAATAAATAAGCATGGGGCAGCATTACTGACCTTGAATCCATGTTCATTCCGTTTGTTCCAGCATCTTGGCGCTTGTTTGAGACCGTAGATACTTCTTTTGAGTTGGCAGACCTTGTTGGTTCCATTTTCATATCCTTGGGGCTGTTTCATGAAAACTGTTTCTTCAAGATTTCCGTACAGGAATGCAGTAGAGAGAGACGTCAAATTGCATCAAATTCATGTTTTCACTTGCTGCAATGCTAAGAATCAATCGGATTGTCCACACCCGGGCGACTGGACTGAAGGTTTCACTGTAATCGATACCATGACGCTGACTGAACCCCTTGACGACTAGCCGCCCCTTGTACTTGTCGATACTATCGTCAGGATTTTTCTTAAGTGCATTGAATTGCCTTCGCACCAGGTGGAAAATCTGTCAAAATGCAGGGTCTGGTTTTCTTTCAACGAAGCGATTTCACGATCCATGGCTTTCTTCCACTCTACAGAATCACTTCTTTTTAGGGCATCTTCAAACGTCTCAGGATCCTCGGTCACTAGATTTACAAATTCCTCCACCAGCATGGAATATGATTCCAGATGTTGAGGTTTCCTCAAGATCGATCTATCCCTCAAGATTCTTTCAGAATTCTTCTGAAAATATTCTTCTTTTTCCGTCTTAAATTTTTCTTCTGCATCCTCTTGTAGCTCATCGTCACTGCCATCTTCTTCTGTTCCTTCATTCTCTTCTTTTATTGGAAACTTAACTTGACTTTCACATTCTTTAATTTTTTCTTGAAATGGAACATCTCTGGAAAGA